>NW_008706795.1:813380-814932 GCF_000327385.1 Lottia gigantea
AGACACACATTATACATGATACATAATTTGATAACACATATTAATATACACTATGATACACAATTATTTAACAAATATATGATAAATATTGTATTTTTGTATAATATAGAATTGCCGTATGGTTGGGAGAAAGTAGAAGATCCACATTTCGGTACTTATTATATCGAGTAAGTTTATTATCATCTTTTGTTTATGTAACTATCTAAATTGTCAAAGGATTTTATACACACATATAAGGTTGACTGATTTAGAACTTGCCATCTTTCATTTTTTGCCATAAGAAATTGACAAGGTTGTGGGTTGTTTATTTCTCTATTATGATGGGTTATGATTATGCTACATGACTTAATTTTTACCACAGGTTCAAGGGACTGGCATTGAAAAACAGTATTGTGGTTTTGATGGAACAATTTACTGATGCCCATTGTGCTTTTGGCTGTGCTTTTTAAAAACATATCCTCTGCTGTTAAAAAGTAAAAAGAGAAGACTTGCAATTGACTTAAAGTATTGCCTTTAGCTCAATCATAAGTAGAACAGTAGGGTGTAAAACTCCATATTTGATATTTTTCAGTCATGTGAATCGTAGAACTCAATATGAATATCCTGTGATAGATAGTAAACATAATGTAACCAGTCAAGAAAACTCAGGTAGGTAAATAACCCCTCCCCACTCCTCTCTTATTCGAGCTGCTTTGGCTCAGTCAAATAGATGCTTGCTGGCTAACTAGAAGGTCTTGGAGTAAATTTAGGCATAGGTCAAGAGAATACTTCACATTTTTTTTCATTTTTTAAACACAGTCTCTACATTTGATGCAATTGATCTAGTTGTTCAGATGAGACTCTGATCTGAGGCCCTGTGTGCTACAGCCTGTGCATGTGAAAAATCTCTTGATAGTTGGAAATCGATGTTTACTTATGATCCTATCACATTCTTGTAGTCAAGATTATCATGTATTGAATCGAGCTAAAATCTGTGAATGATTAAAATAAGCTTTGATTAATCAGCCTCATCAAACTGTTCTATATTAGTCATGTATTATTAGCATCATATACTAGAAATATTACAATCAACATATACATATATATAGCATCTATCAATTTATGTCTGCTAATATTTATGATTTATTTTGGTATAATTTAAGCTTAACAGATTCACAATGTCAAACTATTACTAATTTCATCTTAGACCTTGATTGCAACAGCCACTTATGTATCACAGAATGCAGCAATTTGATTGGATTGTATGTCAGCAAATACAGCCAATCAGAACATCAACAGAAAGACTGAACATTATGAGTTACTGTAGGGTGCTGTGAATGGCTGTTTTAGCTAGTGTACAATCCAATCAAATCACTGCATTTACAAACATCTGTGTTACAAGATTAATGACTATTGCAGCCAAGGTATAAGACAGAGTTTGTATAATTGTGAGATGAGATGAGATGCAAAGCTTCAGATCAGTTCTGATTTTTTGTTGTTGAAACAATTGCTGCAGCAACATTTAATGATAAAAATGACCAAATGATATATTTTAGGTGTTGAAGTCAATGGT
>NW_008706795.1:833494-877736 GCF_000327385.1 Lottia gigantea
GTTAGTTGTGAAATTTTGTTGTAGTTGTAGTGTAAAGTTAGTTGTGAAATGTTGTTGTAGTTGACTGGTTGTTGTAGTGTAAAGTTAGGTGTGAAATGTTGTTGTAGTTGACTGGTTGTTGTAGTGTAAAGTTAGTTGTAGTTGACCAGATATTGTTGTAGTGTAAAGTTAGTTGTGAAATGTTGTTGTAGTTGTAGTGTAAAGTTAGTTGTGAAATGTTGTTGTAGTTGACTGGTTGTTGTAGTGTAAAGTTAGGTGTGAAATGTTGTTGTGGTTGACTGGTTGTTGTAGTGTAAAGTTAGGTGTGAAATGTTGTTGTAGTTGACTAGATATTGTTGTAGTATAATTACAGGTAAAAGTAAAGTTATTACAGGTGTTAACTAGAGGTAAAATCAACAATCACCCATTGTGATCTATTTACCTTCTTTCTGATAATTTAACTAATAATCTTGTCTGGACTTAAACAGATGGTACTTGTTGGCTTTACCTTCATTTGGCTGAAAGATGTAGAATTGGTCCTTTTGCCAACTGTATCAGATATTTATATTGATTGCTGTCTTTAATGAACTAAGTTATGGTGAAACTCCAAAACTTAAAATGTTCCTTACTTTGCTTAATGTTGTAGAATGACAGTGTAGGGGTTGACACATCAAATCCAGAACAAAAATACCAGTTCTGAAAAAAAGACAACAATATGTTTGGGATATTTTAACATTTGATTGAAATTCTATCTTCATGAATTCAAGATGACAGACTGTACCATGATTCTATCAAACAAGAGGTTTAAATATACTGATCTTTTGTTTTTGCTATAAAAGATAAACTTAATTTACCGTGGTTTATCAGTATAACATGTTTTGATCAGGTAGACAGGTCTTGAATTGTAGTTGCAACTCATTGTTGGTAGTTGTAGAGGGATATATTAAAAGTGTTGGTGTACTTTATCATCAAGACAGCTTGTGTCTAGAAATACAGGTTTTGACAATGTAAAATATACATGTTAATATTGTTCATCAGATTGTGAATTGTATATGAGTTGTTTAGTTTTCTGTTGGAATGAACCACAAATTGTGCCAATCTCACCATTACAAGGGCAAGAATTTGGGAGTAAACAGGAATATAACTATGTTATATCTTTTGTTAGAATAAGTATGGGATCTTTAAAGAAAAGTGAAATGGAATGTGGAACCAAACTCTTTATTTAACAAATAAAGGTTAGACCAAAGAAATGGGGTGAAAATGTTTAAAAGATTAAAAACTCAAAATACTGAAAAAAACTTAATTCTGGATGAAAGGTTTTAAGATTTGTGTGAAAACAATGTTAAATATTGGAAGTAGCTCTTTAACTGTTTGATGTTTTATAATGTACATGTGCTTATACTAAATAACTAAAATGTGATCTAAAGATTTTTTAATCTCATTTATTGAAGCATTTGGATATATCTTGAGTGAAAATGCAGGTCCTTAAACATTTTTGTTTTTCGACGGTTTCAGAATCTCCTGACGAAGTGGATGGCAGTATGAGAAGTCGGACACCAAATGATCTGAATCGACCCAAAACTCCAACCATGAACGAGAGTCGTCCTAAAACCCCTATCATGAATGATAGTCGTCCTAAAACTCCAACCAGACTACATGGTACAATGGGAGATATGCGCAAACCTCCTGTGGCTGCTCGTCCAGTTTTTAGTGATATGCAAAATCGTTACAATGGTGACGTTCATCAGGACTTAACTCATGATTACAATCATTCCCGACCAGAATTTCAGAATTCTGGAAATTACGAAACAAATACTCGTCCTCCACCAGGTCCTAGACCAGATCATTTCCGACACAATGATTACGGAACACATCCAAACCGTCATGATTATCGAAATGATATGTACGGACACGCCAGATCAAATTATGCTATGCAACAAAATGGTGATCGTCGGGATATGGAAAATGTGAAACCAGGACAATTCCGCAGTCGGACACCGGGTCCTGATATGTTAAATCGTGGTTATGGACCAGACTATAGGCCAGAGCCGACTCGTCCTAAAACACCTACTGCCAATGACATGAGAAGTAAAACTCCCAACCCTTCATTACATAATCATTCAAATTTTAAACCCAGTGGACGATTTACACCCAACCCAGCATGGGAATATGGTCAACAATACAGACATGATTATAATCCTAATCGATCAAACTGGCCAGGAGATTCTCCTAATGTTTCGCGTAGATTTAATCATGATCATCCAGACTCTCATAACCGTAGCTATGGAAACGACTTTTCACGATCTTTTCAAACTGTAGGAAATAGTTCCCCTGCCCCTGGTCGTGGACCAAGGCAAAGTACATCGTTTGAAGCAGAAGACCCCTCACCCAGTAATTTACGAAATGTGCCAAAACGTTACCCGTTTCATTCGGGAAGTCAAATAAACACTATGGGTGGATCTCCTAGAGGTCAAGGTCAAGTGCCAAGAGTTCCTGATCAAGAAGGACAACAATATTTAGAAATGACAGTTCACCTGCCACGTCATGAATCTGGGTTTGGATTTAGGATTATTGGAGGAACAGAAGAAGGCTCTCAGGTAAGGTCACAATCTAACTTCCACTTCAAAACATGGTTTTTACAATTATCGTATCACCAGTGATCAAGTAACATCCAGTAATGTATTTAGAGGGAGGGCCATTGGGCCATGTCGCCACCCCCGAAAGGTCTTTTTTTTAAAGAGAAAATTAAATCACAAAAATTCATCTCTGGTCATCTGAAATCCGTTGGCATTGGGGGCTTCTTGTAAGGGTTTTGGCACTTCTGGCATCACCTCGTAGAGAAACCTCTCATTTTTGCCCCCTCAAATTTCAGGCTTACAGATACACCCCTCAATAAAATACTTATGTTGGCACCAAAATTTACTGTTTTACCATGAAGATATAAACAGAAAATGTAATAAATTTGAAAGTTATATTGAGTTAACTATATTATTTGTTGAAAGATTTATTCACTTTGAAAAATAACCTGAGTTTTAAGTTCACACCTGAGAATTCTAACTACCTGAATTCTATTATAGCTTGTCTTGAGGCTAAACTACCTGACAACGTGCCAAACTTCTTGAGATATTACCATCAACCAGTATTGACAGGGTCAATTTGGCCTTATTAACCCTCTCCAATTCGCAATTACTAAATCTTTAAATAGAAAACCATTTAATACCATTACACCACAATTCGAAAGGCAGTCCAAAAACAATTGAAAAAAAAGCTTGAGAATTGACCTCTTGGACATTTTGTAGATTTTTCATAGAATCACATTACATTAAAATTTATTTACCAAAATGTTTAGCTTTGAAGATTAAAAGCAATAGTCAAGGGTCCTAATGGCATATTATGGTTTCATCTTGAGTTAAGATATTTTGCTGCTAGCAATTCAAATTTGTTTAAAGCTGAGTGCTGACTGTCAGTTTGCTTACTTGTAAATCTGGTTGGGACTTGATATAAGCATTCTTGAGTTTTTTTTAGTCTCAGATATCTGTTCCAATTTAGAATATTTTTGCAATTACCAATCCAGAATGGTTTGATAGGTACTAGTCTGTTTTCTCATAGAGATTCTATAAGATATTATGTTAAGCCTTCAAGGTATAATAACTGACAAGTTGCCAAACCTGTAGATTTTATCTTTATCTAGAAATGTTAACGGAAATAAAATGTTAGAATGAAGAATAAAAACCCTCTATATCTTTCATCTAGTATTTAGACTAGAATCTAGATGATTTATTTAGACTCTCTGAACTTCACAACTTCAGAAATCGAAGTTCTTGTTTTTTAATATTTTGGAAAAAATAAGAGACATTGTTGCCAAATCGACTATTTGAATAGTTTGTCTATCTAGGTGACTGTGGCTTTATATTTGATTTGAGGCCAATTTGATGCCATTCTTGTGAAAAGCTTCAATTATTTTGAAATATTCATAAAATGGTTCAGCTATTTAAATGGGTATTCATCACTAAAACTTTAGCTTGAGGAGTATTTGTCAAACTGTCAAATTTAGTTTTTATTCCTTAATCAGTTTCGTTTGATTGCAGGTATCAGTCGGCCATATTGTTCCAGGGGGAGCTGCAGATCAAGAAGGAAAGTTATGTCAGGGGGATGAAATAATATTTGTAGACCAGAACTGTGTTATTAATTCGACTCATCATCGAGTGGTACAGTTAATGGGTCACGCCTCTCTTAATGGTCATGTGACCATCACAGTCAGACGTAGATTAACAGGGACAGGACCAGGTAAGGTTCAAGGTCATTGCCTACCAATTATAGGGCTGTCCAAGAGGAAAATTTTATATATGGTTTTAATCCATTAGGTTCTCCAGCAATAACTGATGAAATGATCTACAGTTACATTGTGGTTGTTGTAAGATTTGTCCATGAAAACAGTTTACTTTACTGATTCTTTTATCACAGTATGTGAATTGGAAAGTTTGCAGTGATTATTATACTGAGATTATCATTTCTCTTTTCTTATGCCAATCCTCATAAAAATTATCATATCAATTTGATTTACTGACAAAAGCAAGACAACAGAATATCAACTTCTTTTTTTGACTATACAAATTAAATCTTACTATATAATTATATAAACAGATTCATATATCTTGCTCTATTATTTCAGATATTACAACCCATACTACTGGTGGACAGACCTACCCTTATGATGTCACAGTAACACGTCGTGAAAACGAAGGATTCGGGTTTGTAATAATCTCGTCGGTCACGAAATCAGGGTCTACCATAGGTGAGTTTATTGGTACGTGTCGAATGTTTCTATTTATATTTTTTGTTGGTTTTAAACTAAACGCATGAGGTTTGGTGTTTACGCATGACCTCTGTTTAGAAGAGAACTAAGAGGAACTATACTTTAACAAGTCTCTTATAAAAATATTTTGATAACTCTTGGTACTACTTTCATATAGAAAAGAGAAAAATAATAGGCTTATTCAATTCAACAAAGATTTTAATGAATTTTAACATTTTATTAACAAAAAAATATTTCAATTTTGATTGATGTCCAATTTCACCCTGTCTTCTTTAAGGTAAAAATATATTTTCTTGTTTATTTAAGATATAAGATTCAATGCTACAAAAAGAAAGTCTAGAATATTTGCATATAATCCAAAAATATTAACTTAGTCATTCAAAGTAAATTTAAATTTGGTTGTGTTAAGTGTTGAATACCTAAGACCTAATTTGTCAATAGGTTTTCAGTCTATATAGTAGGTTTAGTAGGTTGGTACTATAATCAGTAAGGGTGTGTTGAAATGGTCTAGAAGTTGATACTGTAAGTAAAGTAAGAGATACCTAAAGAAAATAAACAGTTAGAAATAACTTAGAGTTTTATATAAATAATGACAGAAATAGTATACTATTATCTTCAATTACATCTTTAACACATTTTCTTATAGCTAGACAAGTTATTAGTGGTTTCAGTCTAATTTAGATTATTAGGGAATTTCATGCACAACTGGTTGACATGACTTATGAATTATATAATGTTATAATTGAAAATAACACAGAACTATTCATATTTTGAAAAATGTCATTAGAAAATCACGCATCACAAATCTATTAAAATTTGAAAATGACAGGTTGCAAAACTATTCAAATTTTGAAAAATATTGGTACTATTGAGTCTAATCAAATTTTTTTCGATAACTTACAAATTAGCATCTCATTTCTATATATATTTTGATGTTAGTTATCCAAAACATTTTTTTATTTTTCACATATGACAGATTTGTCTCCCCAGTAATTTTTATAAGCAGCAGTTTAAAGTGAGGTTTTCTTAGTTTTCAGATATTTGAAAGTTGACATAGAGCCAGATTTTACAGTGTTGTATTTTACATTGTTAATATCTTTCATAATATTCATGTTTTCAGTGAAATTATTGTGTACATAACTTGTTGGATGAATATATTTTGGGTAAAAGAAAAACTCATATATTGTGGACAGAGATCGAATATGATCTTGATATTCTAAAGCCACTCTAACTCAGGAACATTTTCATGTGCTAAACACTTCAGTGCCAATGATTAAAGTCTCTGTGGACTTGGGTGAAGAGTGTGTGAAGAGTCCATGCAATGTTTTACAGAAAGTTCTAAAATATCTGCACCATGTGATTTCCATTCGTATGATCGCAATGCGCGAACACTGTGCAAACACTGCTGATGGTGTGTGTCAAAGCCTGATGAATTATTTTAAAGAAATGTGTCAATGTCTGCCAGTGCAGCCAATCATGGATTGTCGTCTCTGTTGGTAAATCTAGATTAAAATTTCCCCAAATATTCACCAACAGGTTATGTTATCATTAAGATATATTGTAGAGAATATCTAGGGGTGGCTAGAAACACAGTAAGTATTTATCTATGTGACATTTACTTTGTTCATCACACTGTCATAAGCTTATGTGGTGATGGCATGATTGTGGGCTGGAACATTATCATTGGATTAACTCCCTTGAAGTAGCAGCTGATCTTTTTCTATCTTTCTCATTGTGGTATTTACATTTCTATTTAGATTGGGATGACATCCCTTGGATAGGTGAGAATATTATCAACATAGATTTACGAATTCCCAATGATGTTACCTTTTGTTTTTGCTTTATGCAACAAAATTTTAGATTTCCTTCAAATATGTTTATTTTGCCTTGCTTAGATGATACGAAAATTTCCATCACAAAAATTGTTGTCCAGAAGAACTAAATAGTTTCACATATTATATTATATTTCACATGACTTTTTATCATATCACTGAATTACATGTTATATATATAATTAAGATACAAATTGGACGTTTATGCTTGCTTACTATCTCATCACATCTCTCCATTCAAACCAAATGGACTAAAATTCCTTGTAAAATTAAATAACTAACAAATTATTCTAAATGTGTATGCTTGCTTTATCTTATTTTTGCATGTAGCTTGAATATTTTCAACATATTCCACAAATATTTTTACAATTTTTAAGGTTTTTCGTTGAGTATTCCATAGTATTTTCATAAAACCTGACAAAAAAAGGCTTTGTATACTTTTCTGTCATGTATAATGTTTCAATCTATCTTCAAATGATGTTTTCTATTTCTACCTATCTTTAGCTTATCTAACCTTCATCTTTGCTTAAGTTTTGTCTTTTTCTGGCTTTAAATCACCAGCTTAAAACTAAGCTTACTCTGTCTAGCACAAACTTAATCTTCATCTTTCATGTGAATTATTGACAATCAAGTCTACTAATTATTCATTGTCTGGATGCTTGTGTCTATTTTCAGGTCGTATATTAGAGAACAGTCCAGCAGAAAGATGTAGTCGTCTACATGTTGGTGATCGTATTCTAGCAGTCAATGGTGTTAACATTTCTCAGATACATCATGAAGATATTGTTAATTTAATAAAAGAATCAGGTTATTCCGTTACCTTGACAATAGGACCTCCTCCAGGTAATTAGAAAACAAAATTAACCTGCTGAACGTATTTCTTTTCCAGATTTTTGATGATATATTTTACTATATTTGTCTTTTGACTTTGAATTAATAGCCGCATATCATATTCAGAATATGATCTAATTCTTCATTTGATTTAAAATGAAATTAACTGAATTGAGTTTTACATCCTACGTTTCTGCACCCTATGTGCTTATGAAGACTGACAACGCCATGCAGGGTGCAGTGAGGGAAATTTTGCCTGATCTTTTTTGATTTCCATCTGTTCAGGAATCTTTAACATGCACAGCCTATAGCACACTGGGCCTCGGTTTAGTGTCCCATCTGAATGACTAGACAATTCTTTCCATGTCAGAATGAAATGGAAGTTTTCAAAAAATATGTTAACTATTCTTTATTTCTTTACAGATGATTCTTCAAGTACAGCTAGTGCTTCACAAAGGGTAAGTATTTAAAAATAAATAAAATGAATTCATTCAATATTCGCATTGAATTATCTTTATGTTAGATCATAGTTAGATCATCTATAAATCCTTATTTTGATGTTTTGTAGAGTTCACAAGGTTCTATGGTTAATGCCATGGCATATCCAGCTGTATCAGAGAGTGATATGACACGTCGTCCTGACAATCATCCAGGCTGGGATAACAGATCATATATGTCGGCACAGGAAGTTAATAGAGCAAGATTTAATAATACACCTCAGGTAAAATATAGTTCAGATGTGTAGACTAACTTTATTGTATTGTTCAAGATCATAGTTCATTGTTCAGACTCGTAGTTCCTTGTTCAGACTTGTGGTTCATTATTCAGATTCATAGTTCATTGTTCAGACTCATAGTTCATTATTCAGACTTATTGTTCAATGTTTAGACAAGAGTCATCTTGTAGTTGTAATAAAAAAATCACTATGGTCACAATGTCAAATGTGTGTCAACAGAAGCCAAATCTTGAGTCCAACAGCAAATCTAAGCACAATTGTTGCCTAATTTATATGTTACCAGACAAATATATTTGCTTGTAAAAACTTCTTTCTGTAAATTATTTTTAGGCCAAATATTTTTATTGGATTGATTGTTAATAAGTGTAAATATTTCTTGTTTATTTCATTTGAATAATTCAAATTTTAGGAATATTCTGGTATTTGCACAAATTTTATATCTCCTAAACCCTTACACATAGTATTAAAATAAACCATCTTATTTTGAAATCCTTACAATCTAGAAATCTAGCAATATTTTTCTTATTTTTCCTTTGGGAAGGATGAAAGATTCAAATAGGTCCAGACGATCCAAAACGCAACATTGGTTCGGGATTAATGAGGCAGATAATGTTTATTTTATTATTTCTCTTCCTCAATTTGACCCTTTGTTTTATTATAGAATGTAAAAAGTAGTATATATCATGTAGAATTAGACCGTGGCTCCCGTGGTTTTGGGTTTTCAATTCGTGGAGGTAGAGAATTTAATAATATGCCATTATTTGTGTTACGTATTGCTGAAGGTGGCGCTGCTGATGTAGATGGCAGATTAAGGGTTGGTTTCTTTTTTCTTTTCTGAAAGTCAAAGATGATCTTTGAAAGATCTGTTTTTTGTAATCCTGATCCTATCATCTTTATCCATTATATAAGTTATATTTATTTGATCAAAAAATGTTGAATAAGTAGATTTAATTTTTACTTCATAACCAATATATTCAAATTTATTGATGTGTCCCTTCTATATTGTTCATAGGTTCAGTAATTGTAGCATATTGGATCAAATTACAATTATTTTTAATTCACTTTTCCTTGTTTCTCTCATTCATATAGAAGTAGTAATTTAAGAAAGTTTTAAACCTAATTAAAATATTTTAGGTCGGAGATCAAATTTTAGAAATTAATCAAATAGAAACAACTAATATGAATCATTCAGAAGCTATAGATATTATACAAAATGGTGGATCTATTGTCAGATTAAAGATGAAACGTACTAATAAACCCCCTCCTATATTTGGTAAGTACACAAATTAATTATGGATTTGGGTGTGTGCATGTATTGTAATTTGGCAGGTTACGCCATTAGAACAGAATGAGACAGTCTGAACTATATGCACTTATCATGTTTGAGAATGGCAGGCACTTCAGGTGATAGTAAATTGGGTACCAGAATTTTGAATCCATACAAAACCTTTTTGCAAAGATATTATTATTGAACCACTATGTCTTTTAATACCTATGTGCCACTTTGCCAAAATATTGTTAGATCATTTGTCAAATCTTTGCACAATATCTTATACCCATATTTCTTAGGTTATGTTTGTCTTGCATTCACTAAGATTTGAGATTATTCCTTTTGATATTTATCCAAGATGTTTATTTTTTGTCATCAATCGTTGTTTGTTTTTAGATGGTGCTCCGTCCCCTACTAGTCGTTATCCACCAGGTGTCATTACCAATGGGCCAATAGGTCATAGTTCACCTCATCTGGGCAGACGACAGAAAGAGATATTACCTTATCCTTACTAGACATTGTTATTACTTCATGATACTAATACCCAACGAGAACAAAACATTAGCTGTGATGCTGATAATAGACTAGAGTATCCAGCCATTAAGATATATATTGTGTTCAGTGATAAGTGTTGGAAGTTGTCAAGACTTTGTGAAAATATTTGGAAATTTTTAAAGATAATTATTTGGATTAGCATCAGAAGAATTGTCTCAAACATCAACAGTGTACAAACTTTAACAGTATTGAAATTATAGTCATCACAAAATACTAAAATCATCTTCATTCTAAAATATTTGAAATCATTATTGTATCATCGTCATCTAAAATGGAAAATTCTGGATTTCAGATGTTTAATTTGTGTTCAACAGTTTGTGTGTTTTTGGGAGTTTGGGAATAATTTGTACCCTATAGTTATATTCTTATATCAACTTCATAGAAGTGTGTTATACTCTTGGCCAGTGCTTTTTTTGTGAAAAAAATCAAAAAATTCTGAATTGTGACTGCTTGAAAGTGGACATTTCAAGGTGTCTGTTGAAGAGAATTATGTAAAAATATTGTGAGCTCTAGTGTAATACTGTTATTCTTTTTTACTCTTTTTATAGATGAAACAATTGAAACAAAGTGATTTTTACCAATTTTAGTGAAAATATTGATAACATAGCTCTGTGAAACACATTGCTAAATACCTTTACCTTGAACATTCATGAAGACATATACACATTGTGAAAAATTGTTATGTGAATTGTAATGAAGAAGGAACAATGTGCTCGCTAGGATAGCGACAGTATATATTGGTAGTGATATTATTCAGAGAAAGACAATATAGGCTACATTGGTGGGATTTTTTTTTTTTAGAAAAATTTATCATAATCTAGAAAGGTTCATCTTTATTTTTATATTTTTATCATATTGTGTGAATACTCATTTAATCATTCATATTTTATAGTATATTGGTTCTTATGTTATACCCCTTGTCTTATTTCACATCAATATACAGGGACTAGGGGATATTTTACGCCATTGTTTAGTGCTTGAGGCATGTTCTAGTTGTTGAATTTGATAATGTAGCTTAAAGTGTAAATTGTGTATAAAACTGTTATATTATTTTTATTACCTAGAACAGCATAAACAAATAAATACAGGTCTTTTCAAGCCAAAATAACTATAGAGGTGTGTGTATAATTTTGCTAATAAGTCAGCAGAACAAATTTTGAAACTAGTTGAATTTTAAATGACTTTTGGTTTATTTTTTTATATTTTAAGTTATTAGATTTACTGTGACCTGTTTTAGTGAATGATCAATCATATACATGTATGATAGCTTGGACATAAACTAATTCATATTGGTGGTGCTTGATTGGTCAGTTCTGAACAGGTTCTGTCTGTTCCAATTCTGCCCTCTATTAAACACTACAGGAGCGGACTATGTCACATTCAAAATTTTATCACCAATTCCTTACTCCGCCATTTTCAATTCTGAGTCTACTCTTTGTGGCACGAGTGGAACACGTTCTAAACTTTATTTTAATTTGTTTTTTTGAAAGTTGGGAGGTTTCCATGAATCCTGAACGCACAGAACTCAGCAATTGAGTGCCCCTTCGTGTATTGTACTAAGAGCATTTAGGCTTATTTTGTCATTATTCACAGAATCACAGGAAATAAAATTACTTTGTAGTAGCTTATGACCTTAAACAGTACATGGATTAGGTTGTGGTATTACAAGCAAACAAACCTATAATTTTCTCACTGTTTTACAGAAACCAGACTAGGCTGTGTATTCTTGAAACGATCTTAGCGCTAAGATGTCTTTGGGTCTAACACTGTTTTCCAAGGTTATCCTAGCATTAAGATAGTTTGGTGAATACGTGGCTATATCCTGCAGGACAGGACATATTGTACTACTTAATACTTTGTAATTGGTGCTCACTTACTATTGTCTCCTTAGTTGAAAATGTGAAATAGTACTATACCCTTGATTAACCCTTGACTTACTTGAACAGAAATACTATTTAATTTAACAAATGTAATCTCTCCAATTATTAGAAACCATATTCTATGTAATGATATGCAATCTTGAGTTAATTTGACTTTAATAATCTTCTTTGTGAAGAGCTCTTTATATTTCACTGCATGTCTTTTGTTTTGAATAGAAACACCAGATAATTTGTTAAAATTTAGGGTTTGCTCATTCAATTTACACAAATATTTTGCTCCTGATTTTTCTTTCAATACATTTACCAGATATCAATGAAATCTATGAATTACTTAAAATTATATAAATTCTTAGAAAATGTTGATGAAACATGAAGCACTGAGGTTCATATGTGGATATTTTTTTTATTTTCACAAATTTATAATCCTGTATCTCCAGAACTTGTGAAATTCTTGGTTGTTTATTTTTACAATTTTTTCTCTGTTTTTTTCCTTTTTTCAGCTGTTTAAGCTAACTATTAAAATCAAAATATTTATTGAGTTTATAGCACAGTTTTCATATATTTCTATATATCAAAATATTATATATTATATTTCATTATATTCATTCTTCATTTTATTCCCTTTAATCTGGAGGAGGCGTTAACATATGAGCTGTTTTCAACATAGTGAGTATATAGATTACTTTGATGTTCTGAAATAAGTGGTAAAAGATCACAACTTAATTTGGTGGATTCAAATTTTTTTTATCTAAGTCTGATTGAAACAATCAAACCGAAAAAGCACTAAATGAAATCTCACTAATTTGAAAATCTAATTCTTTAAGATTGAAAAACAGACATATGCGAACTCATCCTTACAACAAACTTAATGGTTGTAGTTTATAATCTAAATCAATAGTTCTTCATGTCATGGGTCATATTGTTAGCTCATTTGATAGTATTTTAATGAAATCTGTCATATTTGAGTTTTGATTTATCAAATCAGTGATTATTCTGATACAGTAGATTTCTAAATGAAACATATTAGGGCTTTTGGAAAGTTTGACTTAGCCAGGGTCTAAAAAAAATATCAAATTTTTCTTCATTTGATAGCCTACCAATGAAAATATAAGAGAAATTTTGAAGAATAATTTTAAATTGGTATTAATTGCAGTGTTTAAGGGCTAATTACTTTAATTGCATTTAGATCATTTTTTTGCTCAAATTTCAACTTGTTCATTAATGAAAAGATGAGAATGATTTATCCCTGTATATCTAGTCGTAATTTGTAATTGTTGATAACCATCAAGTTTTCATTGTTTGACATTAGGAGTTCTTGTAATTCTTCACTGAATAGTTCTCATTTCATTCAGTTATTGTAATTCTTCACTGAATAGTTCTTATTTCATTCAGTTATTGTAATTCTTCACTGAATAGTTCTTATTTCATTCAGTTATTGTAATTCTTCACTGAATAGTTCTTATTTTATTCAGTTATTGTAATTCTTCACTGAATAGTTATCACTTCATTCAGTTATTGTAATTCTTCACTGAATAGTTACTTATCTGTTTTCAGTACAAAAAGCTCAATGGCTCAAAATGGATTCTGTTAATCAAGGAGTTGAATCTAAAAAAAACTCATTTCTTTGTGTAAATCATTTTGTATATTTTGAATACAACAGGGGTTTCCAACATTTTGCTTTTCATTACACTTTCAGGATCCTTAATCGATTGCATTATTCCCCTTATAAATCTTTACTATTTCGTTATTTCTCTTAGGTTTTCCCTGCAATCTTTTTATTACCCTGCAAAAATTTCAAAATTAGTCCCTATGGGATAATTACCACCAGGTTGAAAACTCCTGGCCTCAGACATAACTCAGTGAATCTCAGAATATCAGATCAAATTTGTCAATTTATGAAAATTAGTTATTTTGGTAATAATGCATAATATTAGCTATGGTTTTTTGTTTGTTTTTAGAATTAGGGTATCAATGCAATGCTAAAATGCAAACCTAAAAATATCAACTGTATGTGCCTTAATAGAAATTATATTGTATAAGATACAAATGGACAAGACATTAGTTATGAAAACCATTTAAATAAAAATGGTGCTGATTCGAAATTGATTCAAAATTAGTCCCTATTTCGAAATTGTAAGCAGGGTTCAATTCAGATTGAAAATTTTAATTAGTAATTTATATCACCTAATGTTAGTTTTGGTAAATCAAGTTCTATTTTGATTCACATTTCTTAGAAATTCAATAGCATTTTAATATGTTCCAGATTCGTAGATCGTCATGATTAACTTTTAGCTAATCATAGGAAATTGGATGCAATACTACCTTAATTGAACCCTGTTTGTAAGCTTTGAGGTCCCATTTTTTTATATCTTTGAATTAGAATCCATATTAGAAAAATTGTCCAGTTAATCTATGCATTAGTCAAACAAATATTAAGAATATCTATGCATGTTTAGAAAACAAAATGGTTCTCATATCTTTCTTTCTATTTCATCATAGTTCAATACATTAGCCTTGAATTTGCTCTAAACTTAAACTTTCATTTTTATGAAATATTATTTGTTACTCAATGTTTCATTTGCTCCTATTTTAGTTGGAATTTGATTGGTTGACAAGATCATGTGACTTGTATATCATTGTACATTATATCATACTTATTATTGCGTTGTTTTTTTGTAAACATATAAATAATAATAAAATAACTACAAATATTTCTGAAATTTCTTTTCATTGATGTCAAAAATTGCTCAAAGGGAGTCAAACAATATCAAAGTTACTTACACATCATCACACATATTGTCAAACACCCCTCTAACAATGTCTAAGATATTGACACAAATATAACACAGATTGTCAAACCCCCCTCTTACAATGTCAGAGATATTGACACAAATATTACACAGATTGTCAAACCCCCCTCTTACAATGTCAGAGATATTGACACAAATATAACACAGATTGTCAAACCCCCCTCTTACAATGTCAGAGATATTGACACAAATATTACACAGATTGTCAAACCCCCCTCTTACAATGTCAGAGATATTGACACAAATATAACACAGATTGTCAAACCCCCCTCTTACAATGTCAGAGATATTGACACAAATATTACACAGATTGTCAAACCACCCTCTTACAATGTCAGAGATATTGACACAAATATTACACAGATTGTCGAACCACCCATTTACAATGTCAGAGATATTGACACAAATATTACACAGATTGTCAAACCACCCTCTTACAATGTCAGAGATATTGACACAAATATTACACAGATTGTCGAACCACCCATTTACAATGTCAGAGATATTGACACAAATATTACACAGATTGTCAAACCTCCCTCTTACAATGTCAAATGTATTAACATGACATCACACAGATTGTCAAACCCGCCTCTAGCAATGTCTAAGATATTGACACAAATATAACACAGATTGTCAAACCCCCCCTCTAGCAATGTCTAAGATATTGACACAAATATAACACAGATTGTCAAACCCCCCCTCTAGCAATGTTAAAGTTATAAGATGTTATGGTATGCACACAGTGAGAAGCACTTGCACACAGCACGACACTGAAGGTTTTTGGCACAGTGTTAATCAATATCAGCATACAGATTTATATTCAAGTTTTAATAAATATATTATAAAATAACAAGTTTTATATATTTCAACAAACATGATTTAACAATGCTGACATTTTCCGTGATAATGCTGAAATTTGAATCAGTACAGACTGAACAAACATAACAAATATAGTCCTTTGCACAACCATTATAGTAGCCCCCTTAAATCAGCTAATTTTTAAAGGACAAATACAAAAACCTTCAAGCTTACACTTTGATAGACACTATGATAAATTTCCTGATGAAAACACTTTAAAGGAGGGGCAACTGGTAAACCTTTTCTAGAAGACCAACTATTCTATTTATGGCAGCTCAATAGTACATGTAGTTCAAAAATATACCAAAAATACTATCACAAGTTATGTTGTACAAGTTTTCATGAAGTTTGTTGCATGGTTTTAATTAAATAAAATGAATATATTGTCCCCATTGAAATTGGGAATATCACAGTAATAGTAAATTTGTTGAATGTCTTCCACATGGTACAATGTCTTTAAAAATGGTGGCTAAACCATGGCAACCATTACCACGTAAAGAAATAGGCTAATTCTTCCTCCTCTTTGCTGGCTTGATCAGCACCTTCGTCTTGTTTCTTCCTCATTTGTGGAGGTTCTGAACGGAATACCAATTTCTTTCCAGTCTAAAAAATAGTAATAGTAAATTTCTAATACAGCACAATTCTTTTAACATCATACCAGTACCCGTTTACAGCTGTGTCCACTGGAATAATGACTTTCACATGCTGACCGAAATTAGAGCCCATGACCACCATTTGTAACCAAATAATGTCATATAAAGATTCGGATGCACTAACCAACTGGGCTACAGAAGTACCCCTCAAAATAATCTCCAATTCCATAATTACCAGTCTCAATGAGGATGGTGTATCCCAAAACATTTTGCAAGAATGAGAGGTCGGACATGGTCAATTGGACATGCACCAGAGCAGAGGTTATCGTTGTGACGAACATTTCCTTAGAGAGACCATTCTATTGGCATCCAAAACATGTAAATGAACTTATTTGAATCATACACCTTTTTCACCTCTAAAATGAAAATCCCTCAAAATTTAATAGGCTTATAAATATCAATTGTATGATTCTCACCTGTTTTTTAGGTTCTGCCTTGGCTCGTTCTAAAGCTCTACGCACTCTTTCTTCCTGGTATTTCTTCTGTTGTTCAATCTTTTCTTCTCTCATCTTTAATCTTCTTTCTTTCTCTTTAGCCTAAACATAATTCCAGATATTAAATGTTAATTTACAAGTAAATATGCCTGGGTCTTCTGTTCCTTCTTTTCATTTTGACTTGCAAAAGCAGAAGTTAAAGCATTTAAATGCAGCTGTAAGAACACCAATAAAGTTGCTAAGCATGTCATTTTTTGGCCCCCTTCATAAATTGGTGGGACTGGATCTGCCCCGTTACTCTAATAGGATAAACAGACGAGATATCGTTAGGCCAGATATCTAATGTCATTTTATATGGGAATTGATCTGGGTCGCTCATAAGATGATTGGGCAAACCTGTGACAATATCACATTCATATATCATAACAGAGGAGCTGAGTTTTCTAGAAAAAAATTATAACACAAGTCAAGTATTTAACTACATGCATTTTCATGAATCATTAAGATCCAAAACATAAATGCTGAAAGTTAACCAATTCCTTTCTCTTTTACTCTACCTTTTCTGCAGCCTCCACCTTGTCTTGTGGCATAGTTTCTATTTGTTGGAATAATTCTTCCAGTCTATTTTCTATGTTAGTTAACATCTGTAGGGTGCTGTTTTTATATAAAATATTTCATTAGTAGATCAATTTCATAATCAATCAAAACATATAGAATAAACAATCAAAATCAAGTAACAATTCGTTTCTTTTTGTTTTCTGATATTATTCATCTCCATTGTAATCTAACAAGTTTTGTACCACTGACATTCAAATGAAGTTA
Organism: Lottia gigantea; assembly: GCF_000327385.1. Lineage (NCBI taxonomy): Eukaryota > Metazoa > Mollusca > Gastropoda > Lottiidae > Lottia > Lottia gigantea. Next base: position 850,974 of record NW_008706795.1, read on the forward strand.
TTTTCAACCAATCAAAATTTGTTGTGTAGAACCCATTTCTTGAAATTTACATTAAGCTTACATATTGGGGAATAGCGAAACCCAAAGTAGAGCAATATGACAGCCTCCTCGCTGCCTATATCCCACTATTCATTGTTATCAAGAAACTGGTTCTACATGACACACACTGATTGGTTGAAAATAAGATCATTAGAATGAAACTTTGGTAGAAAATTTGCTAGATTACAATGGAAACAAACTATAGTAGAAAACAGAAAAGAAACAAGATAAAAATATAATATTAATTGAAATGAGCCTGCATTTATGGACACTTAGGAATTTGACAAGGGATTCTAATTGATACACATTAAGGTTTTTTATGTATTGATCACATGAGGCATAGGGCAATTATTTCTAATCAGATATTAAGCTTTCATATAGAGGAAGGATATTAGACAAGATAAATATTGACGAACTATGAAAATATAGGGGTATATCATTGTCAATGCAGCAAGCATTCGGATCAGTGCTGACACCTACTTGGCATTATTGCAACATCAAAGTTTAATCAAGGGAGCTAATTTGTCTTTAGGTTTTCATCTTTCATGCAGTGCATCTAAAGCAAGGAAAAGCTCATTGGTGACTAGTTTAGGCAAAGCGATAATTTGGATACTATTGTGAATCATGATGGAATGAGGGTGAAAATGGATAAAGCATAAAGCAGTGCATTAGAAATGTGGTAAATATTAAGCAATCCCAGTATATGTAATATCCTATCCAAAACTATAAATATATAATTACATTTCATTGAATGAAGTTTTTAAATGATATATAGTATTGTATTGTTGTACAATATAGAGAAACAGATTTATTGAACAAGCATTGTTAAAGTTTTATGCAATATTTCAACACCTTTCCTATTAGTCCAAGTATCTGCTCCTTTTTCAGCCTTTGATAGCTATTTTGAAAGTTGTTGGCTGGTGTACAGTCAGAAAAGTTAGGCCCTGTTTAATGGGGATTTTCTGGACTTCTGAAGGGGGTTTTAAACTTATTTATTCAAACCCAACACTAATTTACAGTCATAGTGAAGATAGTCAATGTTATTTTAGAACATATCTCAGACCCTAGTTGATTCTATTCTAGGCTGGAATAGAGGCAGATGTTTGGGAATTCTTCCCCATGTACTGAAGAAAAACATATTGAAATGTTACATAAAACTTAACCAGTGATGGTTGTTGCATAAATCTCAGTTGAAAGTAAACAATGAACATCAAAATTTTTAAATTAAGAATTAATACAAATTTATTAAAAACAATGAATTAAAAAGCATGCATGAACCAAGGTGTTTATGTCACAGTTATAGAAATATATAGCAGCACTTGATTGGTGAGTTCTGAATAGGTTCTGTTTGTTTTAATTCTGGCCTCAATCAAACAGTACAGAACTAGATTATGTCACATTCAAAATTTTTGACATTTTGCATGTGCAATCGTTTCAGCACAAGTGGAATGGATTCAGAACTCTGTTCCAACTTATTTTTTCAAATGTCTTGTTGATTCCATGAATACGGAATGTGCAGAATTCACCAATCGAGTGGCCCCATTGTTAGTCAAAAACATGAAATATGATAGAGGACTGTAGTCACTACTTATTACTAATTGTTAATTAACTATTTCAATTTAAAGCTATCATGCAGAAAACACGGAGAAAAAAAACTATATAGAAACTACAAAAAGAGTAAACCAAAAGACATTTAACTCATCAAATTTATAGAAATTTAACTGGCTCTATCATGAAAGACCTCATTAATGTTGTAACAAGTCTTCAGTGATGAAGAGTTGAAAAAAACAGATAACTTGTTTTTTGAAAATCATTTATAGCCAAATGGTTATAAATCACAAAACAAGAATTAGGCTACTCCCTCTTTTAACATTAATGATAAACAGAAATCCATTACTTTTACTTTAGTTATTCAATTCAGTTCTTTCAAAAGGAAGGTAGAAAAGGTATATTACATCTGAGGTCGTTCATGATATAACCAGTTTATTTCTGTTTAAACTTTGATTCTGTAATAAAACACTAGATGTCACCACTAACCTGATGTTTGCTTCATTGTCACCAATACAGCCGCGATACACCTCTTCAACTTTACGATTTAATGATGCCAACATCTTCTCCTGGTCATCTGCTTTAAATTCACCATAATTAAACATTCTGAAATTTTCAAAACAAATTTATTTTCACATAAATCTCTGAATTTCACTTGGGTCAGAATAAGATCCAATACCCAGGTGGCTTTAACCTGTCTAACATTAAGCTCAAGGGGCACATTCAACTCATGGGATTTTCTTTGAACCAACTATTATGTTAAAAAAACACTATTCAGCCATATGAAGACCCAAAGTCTTCATTAATAATCCTTCCTATGACAATGTTTCATTTAGTCAAGAGTTTCATCATTCTGTCTTCAATGTATCTGAAGACAAAGAAGGAAAAGATACCTTTGAACAACAATTAAATGCGCAAAATTGTCCAAGTGTGTGTATAGTTAAATTAACAAATATATTATAATCTTGATTATCATGAAGTCAATGTCCATTTCTTATCATAATTCAGTCTCACTTTGATTTCATTTTCAGATCTGCTGCTTTTTCTTCTTCTTTTTTAATCTGTGTATTTAATTTATCTATCTGCTCTTTTAAAATCTGGGTTTCTTTTTCCCTGGAGAAAAAATAGTCATGATGGTCAACATCTTAGCAAACTTGCCCACTGCTCCTTTGTTCAAATTAGAATATATCCCTAACAGAAACCATAAAAATATGATCAATTAAGATAGCAGATTAATGCTGGTGAAAAAAGAAATAACATGGGTAATAACTTTTGTTCACGAGGATTTTCTTTTCTACCAGCTATTCCTTGTCGGAACCTTGTAGACATTGATCTTTCCTGGATTCAACAGACTTTCACAAGCCAACCAAAATGAAAACCTAGAAACACCATTTAGAGGTGAAGAAACTAAGCAAATGACATCATACTAAGTTTTTGAACAATCTTACTGACTGTGCTACAGAACCTCTCAAAATATGGACAGCAACTTATAAATGGAGAAATTAATTGATCCATCCAGAGCAAAACAAAGAAAATGTCTTACATTTTGCGTTTAGTTTGTTTAATATTTTGTTTCATTTCCTCTAAAGACTCCTCTGTTTCCTGACTGTTTTGAATCAATGATAGATTCTGTTCTTCTAATTCAGCAAATATATCTAATAGTTGTTGGGGATCTTTAAAGTACAATTCTAACTCCTACAAACATCAATTTACTATTGGTTTATCTAATATATATAAGGTGAATTTCTATATATTTCTAAATTTCATATAAATCTAATTCAAATTTTGTTACTTTTTTTCTTTTATTTTTCATCTCTATTAGAATCCAACAAGATTTCTACTGCCGACTCGTTCTAATGACGTTACTTTTAACCAACCAAAGCTTGTCATGTGGGACCCGTTTTTTGATACCAATGATGACTCCTGGGATAGGAAAACCTCAAAAAGGCTGTCATATTGGCCCAACTTTGTGTTAGGTTATGCCAAAATAGATCAAGAAACAAAATTGGCTAAATTTGAACAATTTCTGATACCAAAACAAACAAAAGATTTCAAATCTAAAGATTAACCAACCTCATCACTGTCATCTTCATCTTCAAGATTTGACAAGGCAGGACTCTCTGTTTCACTTATTCTGGAAGCAAAAAAGCAAAAACATAAATTATTAACAACTTCATTTTACACACAGATAACTTAAGCAGACGTTATATTTTGTCTTTCAAAAATACCATGTCATAATGTCATTAGTTCAGTTTGTTTAATAATGATATCATTTATTTGCTTTTGGTTGGGATCGTTGCCACTACAGTTTTTTTTTTCTCTTGATAAGTCCTTAACCTTTTCAACCCTGGCACCCAGTTTACCGGCCAAACAATAACGTAATATATACCAGAGCAGCTGGTATACCGGCCGTTGTTAAGTGACGTCATACAACGTTAACGTCATACGCTTTTACTTTTATTACTTTGAGTTCAGGGTATATGAGGATATATTTCATTTACACTCAGGGTTCAAAGGGTTAACAAAAGATAAAAATCAAACTTACTTTTTGGAAGAAGTAGAACTTAAGCTAGTCTTTTGTACAGAACCTGGTTTACCAAATTTCTTCCGAATTTTTGACTCAGCTGACTGTTGTTTCTCAAGTTGTTCCATTTCACTTTTCTTAGCGTTTAATGCATTCATTTCTCTTTCTTTCCTTCTTTCTTCTCTCCTTTTCTTTTTCTCATTCATTTTTTCTTCTAGAAATTCCTGCAAGTTAGGATAATGCTAATTAGCACATCAGTTGTTTTAAATTAATTGTAATGTATTATCTCTTTGGACTCTTCCATAGGATTTGTAAAGAGGTTTTCTACTCTCTTTATGTAAATTGGGGACACTGAATGCATCGATTTGTCATTCCAATTTTCAGTCAGACATCACCATCAAATAGATATTATAAGCAGCTTTTGTGAAAGTAATGTCATATAACACTTAGTTTTAGTGGAATTGCGGGAACCATAGGCATATAGCTGGAAATTGGAATGGTGCAAAACAATACTATCAGTATACCCCATACACATAACAAGGTCTTAGTATCATATTATAAATATTGCACCAAATATCACTTGGTGATTTTTACTCGTATTAAAATTGTCATTTGAGATTTAAAGGTTGCTTTTAACTTTCGCCTTCCATTTTGTCTACAAGATAAAAAGAAATTATACCTGAGGTGTTAATGTTTCTAAGAATTTACGATATAACTGGTATTCTTTTAATGTGTCTTCATATTTTGATATTTCAGATTTAATAGTCATCATTTGAGCATGGATTCTTTTGATTTCAGCAACTTTCTCCAATTTCAACTTGGTCTCTTGTTCAGCTCTGAAAAAATTAATAATGTACAGTAATGTCTTGTTGTTCTACAGTCTACGAAACTGGAAACCCCTTGATGTATGCAATGAGGGAAATTTTGACATACATACCAGTGGCAATACCTTGTCAACAAATTTTCTATTTTTGAACCTTCTCAGGGAGTTTTTATTATACACACCCTAATAATCCAGATTTGAGCCAAATTGATCAAAATCCACTCAAGAGATACAATGTATATGAAACATTTTCTGAAATGGGCAATCAAATTGAAGATCAATCCAGAAACTCACAATTTGATAGCTTCCACAGAATTCTTATCATTTTCTTTTAAAAACTCATCAAACATGGCAGCATCTTCTTCTAAATACTGTTCAGCTAATTCTAATTTCCTTTCTTCAGCTTGAGCGATTTCTTCAAGTTTTCTCATTTCATCACGTTTTACACCTAATGAATACTGGACAGGAAACAATCATATTTATTTATTTAAGTTTATTCATATTTCAATCATTACAAGTAAATATTCAAATTAATTCTAGGGTTTATACTTGAGATATCCAACTTTTTTTATATGGTCAAATCATGATCATAAGAAGGAATATTTTGATTACTTTCAGTTTTTGCAAGAACTCATGTCCAAAATAAAACTGCTTAGAATACTTTAGAAGCAAATAGAATTCCTGAATTTATGTCCTTACCCCTTTCTCTGAAAAATTCCCCAAAATTTGGTACCCATGAAAATATGGTAAGTTATGTCATGTTAATTGGAAAGAAAGAGTAATAACATTATGAACTTACCTGAACTAGAAACATTTCACGTTTTTTAGCAATATACTCTGCTAATGATTCTTTTTCTACATGACGATCTAAAACAATATGATTATAACATAAATTATACAAGATAAATTAAATAATCTTTTAATACACAGGATTAAACTTTGGATGGCAACAAAGAACGACTCTAGTAGTGCTATTAAGATATAAAGGCTATGATACAACCTGATCAAATTGCAATATGGAGTAATATTGTGCCAGCACAAGACTCTAGTTTGGAATATATTACTCAAAAGTTTGAAAAAATATACTACTGGTACTCAAAAATAACTAAACAAACTTCATAGCTCCATACCTCTTGTGACTTTAATTGTGAATTCAGGATCATCTTTAACAGCTACTGATTTATCTGGGTCTTCTTCTGTTATTTCTTCATCAGAATCAACTGGTCGTATCATTGATGCCGTACGGAAATTAACTCGAGTAGCATAGGTGGTTTTCTCATGTACTTTTAGCTGTCTTTGTTTCAATCTTTCCTAAGAAAAACAAGATCAAACTTTCAATTTTCTAAAAAAAATTGTAGTCGTAGTCAATGGTGCTTTAATATATGATATTGTGGGTTCTAATCTCGGTCAGCTTGTGAAAGTACAATGACCTTCAATATGTAGTCTTCACTCATAATACCAGTTGACCCAGCGGTAAATGGGTACGGATAATCTCAATGCCGTGAGGTTTGGCCAAGGACCAACTGGTAGAAAAAATCCTAAGTGAACCTTAGTTGTTATCATTGTAAAATATAGCTGTTTCTTTCTTAAGAAATATTACCAGTCACCTAATTAATGCTATTTATTTTTATACCTGTTTCTTTTTCTGTCTTTCTTTATCTCTGAGCATAAAAATATCACTATCTAGTGGCATGGTGAATGGATTGCTTCCTGGTGCCAAGTCATCTACAAATAGAAACATCATATTTCAATTACAGCGAAATTTTTCTTAAACTTTCAAGGCTTTATATTATTCTATTGTGCTAGTTATTTTATGCTTACTCGAGCCAAGACATGTTGCTCATCGTGGTCAGACTCAAACATAAAGAAAAGCAGTCCACTTTACTTGTAGTTGAAGTAGAAATAGACAAAATAAATATTGCTTGTTTTGAATTGGACCAGGATGTACATACATGGATGGACTATAATTGGACTATCATAAAGAATTTGAATAAAAAATAATAACAGACCTGAGAGAATAGACCGTTGACTGGATGATTTAGCTGAGTTAGGGAAGGTAACTCTTCCTGATTGTCTTGAAACAACATCTTGTCCTGAAATATCAATTCAAAACATATTAGTTGAACAGCCTACAACAGATCTTGAATTGGGTTTTTTTTTTAAGTGAATGATAGTAATTAAAATTGTATAATTTATAAATGTCAAACCAATGATATAAGCTTATTGGAAGTTGCAGCTAATACAATGCTGCCATTCTTACTTCTTGGGGATATTTAAAAAATATACAAAAAATGTGGTATACAAGTAGGCTTATTCTAAAAAAAATGCAGAATCAAAGAAGAATTTTTCAAACAAATCATTGACAAATTATTGTCTTCATATATATAGGTCTATAAGAGTCAAGACTTACTGGATTTTTTGGCTGAAGCCTCAGAATTAGCTGGGGAAACAGCAGTAGACCTCTGTGTATCAGACATGTTGATATCTAAATGTAAATATTGGAAATTGTTAATGAAAGATGTATAATTCACTCATTACCATAATGTAATAAGGTAATATTATATAGATTAGTAAACAATAAACATGAGTCACAATTAAATCCAATGCACCAACGTGACAAATAAATGCGACAATATTAAATGCTCCAGATTTTAGACTGTCTGTAGGTGAGGTTTTGGAATGGAATCCGGAATCGAATAAAGAACATCAATATGTCATTAATTCGTCAGCACGGTCAGAAATATCGCTTATGTTGAAATATTCTCACAATTTTTGACAACGCTGGTCTATAACAACTTCTTGAAAACCTCCACTTACTTTAGATACATGTATTATCGGAATGAAACAGCTACTTTCGGTTCAACTTTGATTTTGAGACGCCATTTTGTAAACAATAGACCGTCGCCATTAGCAACTTATCAGGGGAGATAACTTATTGTGAATAAGTCTTTATTATCCAGACATTATACTTTTCACAGCCAAATTTTCTTCGAAATTCAATGCAATACAAATACGTAACCACTTCACCAGGTCACCTTATAAAGGAAATTGAGTACACATCTTTTTCTTCATTTAAGTACTTTGAAGTATATAGTTGTTGATAATTGTTTTTTATGATTTTTTTTACCAAATGATATTTAATTTTCAAAAGGAATGTTTAACCCCAATGAGAACCTCCTCACCACTTACAAAGTCTTTGATAGTATAGAGCTAGCTGTAAAGAGTTAAATCAGTACTGTAGCCAGTTGAGAGTTTAATCGTAATCTGCCAAGTATTTAAATACCATGGACTTATAAGCCTTTTTTTCTCATTTCATAAATATTCAAATTAAAATTTTCTACTGTATGCCAGTTGTCTTTGAGTCCATAGAAATATAAGGTTTGGTGATTTTACATTTTAAATAGAAAATTCACGTGAAAATAACCTACTTTTCGGACTGTAAAATCATGTTTAGAATTAATAACTATTCCAGTGGTTGATATTTTCATGAATACGATTGATATTTCAGTTCATTTCAAATTCAATTCAGAAAACGGTGTAGTATAACTTACAAATATAAAGTTAGTAGCCAATGGAATTGACGAATAAAACCAAGGGACAGTCTTATCTAGTAAAGCAACAAAAGATTAACTGATAACAATTTAATTAAGAAGCAATTTAACATTACATAGCATTACCACATGAATCGTTGTAGTTCTACTGAATTTTCCCATTTAAACGTTTTGAATAAATAGATATACACAGTGAGGATATTAACAGTTGTATATAATAAAAATTCTATAAATAGTTTAAATTTAGAAGTTACTGAAATGTTCACTCGGAAAATTAGATATGGAATAATGAAATAACGAAATTCTAAAAGCTTTTGAGGAACTGTACATGCAAATAGACAAATTACAAAACACAATTTCCAGAAAATGTCTCTTGTTTCCAGCAATCTAGAAACAGAAATTGCACTATATAAATACACTGGGATAAGTCCATATTTCACGTAGTCATGACGACGATATATTTTCATCCAGACGTAAAATGGATAATGTCGATTGTCAGCTAATAAATATTCATGAACATATGTATAATGAGTGATGGCGTAATATGATAACAATACGAATAATGAGACGCGAACGGGACTCTGAATTGAAAACCTGAAAAAGTATATCAGTTTTGACGGACTGGCTAGATGCATGATTGAAAACACTAAAGTTACAGACAAAAAGTAGAAAATCTGTGGAATATTAAAACAAGCTGAATGATGACTCTTGTCTCCAACCACAATACTTCCATTAATATAAACAAACGAGGCAAATCCAAACAAAACAATCATGTACCAAAAACAAGACTTGAGAATATTCCACTTGAGTTCAAAAGCTCTAGATGGTTTAAAACGTAAAGTTTTCAAATATAAATTAAAGATTGTGTATAAAACTTTAAAATCAGACATTTTAGAAATATCTTTCTTTTCTTCAGCTATAAATTTTAGTAGTTGTCTCCCTTTAGCCAATCCCATGACAAAAATCACCCACACGATGTTCGTCTGCCGAAACACAACAGCAAAAACACCAGCCATGGCAGAGAGAAAATGGTGATCACATAAATTTAAATAGTACATGAGCAGTGTAAAAAATACTGCACCAGGGTCTGTGTAATACAGCCATGTAAAGAAATACAAAATGGGGAAAAATGACAGAATCCAAGCATTTGCTATTATCATTGATCTGGAGATTATCTGAAATGATAAAAAAAAACATTTTTTAGCCTGAAAGTCACAATAATCCAAAGTCTATATGTCAATCCTGAAATATAGAATATGGATAGTCGATATTGAGTTCTGTTTGATGGTAAAGCACACCAACAACCAAAACAATATTACATGAACCCTTAAAATAAATTCCAGGCTAGTTACTTTCAGCAGAATAAAACATGATCTACATTTTAAAAAATTATACAGTATCTCTATGCAAATACTCTTCAAACAAAAATACCATATAAATTCTGTAATTAAACACAATAAATCACATACAGCCAATCACATACAGCCAAGTCTCAAGAAACATGATCAATAAAGAAATTAAGGTGTGAACCAACCTTATTTTTAGAGTGTAGTTTCTGGATTATAAGATATAGCAATATCATATTTAAGGTCATAAAGATGATATTAACAGCTCTAAGATTGTGTGTAGAACAGACTATGTTGGTACTAGGTATTAGGGTCAATGGTTTTAGGATAACTAAAGATGACAAGTATAAACCAGGTAGTGTTGTTATCATAGGATCCCACTAAAATATACAGCAATAAAGATGAAAATAATTGAATTTGTTCAAATTAAACACCAAAATTAAAATCCTACTGAGAGTGGAAATACTTCAGAAATTTGCTTCCAACTAGCATGTTATTCAGTCCAAAAAATTGATCATAAAAAGTCACAAAATATGAATTATTCCTTGAGAGATATATTATGGTATATATGCTCTATGCAAAGAAATAACCCTTCTCTAAAAACACAATCACACTTTTGTTTCAGAAACTGGAATTTTTTAGCTGAGCTAATGACGACTCGTCAATTTAAGATACTCTGTGATATATAGAAAAAGACATATATAGAAATAATGAGTAAAATTTCAAGTTTGAAGGAATTATGTGATTTTCCTACATTTCTAGTACTTCTGAAGACTATTTACATATATTCAAGACTAAAATCAACCCCCCAAAATGGCATACCTGTCTGTTTAACACACTCCCGGTAATTTCTCAAGAAATTTTTTATATTGGTTGTAATTCTTATCAATCTGAGACTCTTAAGTAGTGTTTTAATTTTGGTGATTAGCTTTCATCTGTTTTAATTCATCAAAATTAATAGGCAAAATGTGATATTGTAAACATTTGAGGTAAACATTGAGTTACGGTACTTTGAAAATAAGTCTATTCGTAGAAAACAAAGCCTGATTTGTGAGAGGAGGAAGCTTTTGGCTTTAAGTTTCAGTTAAAGGAAAATTCTGACTGTTTTAATTTCAACTTGAAGAACTAGTAACTTGGTGTAATATTACATTTAAATCCAAAGCCTTTTCATAGTTTCTATACAACAATTACAACTCTTCATTATTCCTGATTGGTTGGGATTCCAAATGATTACATAAATGAACAAATCTTTTCAGGTGTTTGTGACTTTATATTTGAGTATTTCTGGTTTAAACTTTCAAAAAAGTTAAAAGCATATTCCTCTACATGATGACATGTAGTTTTTTCCATACAATAAATACTTGTTTTCAAAAACTGAATAAAATCAATAATCCATGTTAAGAAGTGTGTATGCGGAAGAACAAGTAACGTTAAGATGTAATAATGCCCTTACGTAGCTAAAGTTCCCATCACAAAACCTTTGGGCTTGGGGAACATGGAAGATTTCGTCCATATAAGGTGAAGGTTGAGCGTTATTGGTTAAATGAAACGGGACAATCGAAATAATTGCGAAAACTGCACCGGCTATGCCGGTGAACACGTCTTTCATTTTTCTTTTTGTTTATTCCAGAAGTCTCGCGTCTTACACTTAGCGAGTAGTATATATTTTAAAACGTAACCAATCACCTCTTGCCATTCAATGCAAATCGTAACTAAATCTGGAAACAATTTTTAATCAAAACAAGGTTTCTGTTTGAATTTACTCTTAAAATAAATGACTCTATTCAGTGATAATATAGTCAATAATAGTCACTAGTACTAGCTGTATATATCTCACACTCCAGTGCCTCTATTTCTTCATACTATATAAATGCCAACGTATTCTGTCGAAAAAAATCAGAGGGGAACAATTTTCAGTTGCCCGATCAAGGACATTTTTCATGTTTACGCGTAATTTCTGCATAATTTTGTTAATTTATATGTAGTATTAGGTATTAAAAGAGCTATAAAATTCTCCTATAGAAGCAATGGCCTAGGTCACAAGTAGAAAGTAGAGTTATCAAGTTGATAAGAAAATGACTAACTTGTTTGCATATTTATTGTCTTTATAGGGAGACGTGGTGGCACAGTTAGTTGGACGCTTGCTCCCGGCATAGGTTTAGAAATTACCTTCGGATTTTTCAACCCGGTTGCAACAAAGGTTATGATTTGATTGTCATGATAGATATTTAGACCACAAGGTACTACGGTTTGCAATTGATCGATCGATCCAGAAACTCTCTGCAATCGCTTGGTTTTGGGTTTAACAGTAGACTTATTGGTGTTTGTTATGTTGTGGCAAATCTATTTTGTCGTCTGCTGGATGTAGTTAGCTTTAATTAATAAATACCACTCATCATGAGTAAATTTAAGTAGATTTAAATACAGGGGACAGTTAGGCTTGTGTCTTATTAGTTACTTTGTTTTTGGTTTTCATCTAGAAAGCAACTTGGAAGAATGTAGGTATATTGTGGATTTAGTGTTATTGAATTCCTAGGAATTAGGGTAAGGATTATAATCAAATTGTAAAATAGTTTAAATTGTTCTATTTCTACTATCTTAAGTACTGTATAATAATATCATTATAGTGCTATTAATAAATAAATATTTTTTATTTATCATACTTATTATTTATTTCAGAGTTATGATAAATTTATATTCACAAAGGCCCACTGTATAGTAATTGATTCTATCAGTGTCGCCGATACACATAAAAAGTTTAGAAAACCTCTCTACAATCCCTTTAATACACTTGTTAATCCGTCTCCTATATGATCTTATTAAGATATGTATTTGTTTGCCAAATTGTGACAAAATAAGTACATAACAATCTTTTAACATTTAAGTTTAGTATTATGAAGAAGATTATATCTCGTTATATTTTTAAAAATCAGTGACGGAATACAGTCATGCTTGTTTTCGATAGGTTTGATGATCCATTGGGGATGAAGAAATAATTGATTCATGTGATTACAAAAACCGCTTTTATTTGACCAGGCCCGTAGCTATCCCGGGGTCTCAGGGTGGGGGTGGGGTGGGGGGGGGGGGACAAATGTTTTAAGGGGGGCTCAACTCTATGATTCAAAAAGTCAGGTAGGTAGGTAGATGACAAGTTAACGTTCGCTTCCAGCGGATGCTGATATCGCAAACTAGGTAGTTGTTGGTAGTCGTAATAGTTGGTAGTTGGATTGGATCAAATTGGATGATTCGGTGTTGTTGGTTTGGTTGTTGATTCTTCGTTGAAATGGTCGGGTCGACCCTGGACGGTGTGGCGTGAGTTACTCGGTCTCCTTCATTCTTCCAAACTCGTTCTGATCATGGTATTTCTTGTTGATTGGTAGTCGTTGGTTTGGTTTGGTTTGGTTAGATTATCTGTTATCTGTTGGAAAACTCGAAGACCTGAAAAAAGAAAAAAAAAAAGAAAGTGAGAAAAAGAGGGAGGAAAGAAGGGGGGGGGGGAGCTTTCACAAAAGGGGGAGAGATGTTCTCTAATGTTTCTGCAATGAAACTTGTTAAATTGATTGGATATAATTAAAAAAGTGTTAAGAAACTTTGAGTATAAAAACTTAGCCTATCTGTTCAAGACAGATTTGGTTATAAAATGGAAGACTAGTTCCATTATCGTATACCAGTGGTCCGTGGGTGGAGCCAAAACAGTCTGTATGGTGAGTGGTATGCCGTTGGTTTCCAGGTACTCTAGCAGTGGCTTACGAGCGGGTTTCAGTTCAGTGCATTGAATGAGGACATGCGACCTTGTGGCAACGTGGCCGCAGCGACATTTAATGGCGTTGAACTGATGGTCTCGTAGTACGTTGTTGGTCTTGAGTCTGGTTGCCACTTTGCAGATGGCTACAGATGGATGGTTTGGTTTGGTTTGGTATCTTCGGATCAATCTGGTATCTTGCGGTGTCGAGGTTCCGTAACATGTCGGCCCATTTCTGGTTGATCCTAGAAGATACGATACTGCAGAACTCCGAATAGGAGTATTCTACAGGCTCGATATCCTCCAGACTCAGACTTTCCTTGGCACAACGGTCTGCTTGATCATTGCCAGGAATGGAGACGTGCGATGGAACCCATACTAATTCAATGGTCGTTGTTGGTTTGGTAGTTGTTGATCATTCTTCTTATTTCGGAAATAAATTCTGACCTGCGATTAGAAGAGGTGAGAAAAATAGATTGGAGGCTGCTTAGCGAGTCGGATAGAATCGCGGCATGCTCCGTGTGATTGACGGACAGCCATGCTACCGCGTCCCTGATGGCAAAGAGTTCTGCTGTGAACACTGAACAGTGCGGGGGGATCCTTTTACTGATGCGGATGCCTTTTGCTGGGATGCACAAACCGTAACCTGTTGCGGTACTACTTTTGGAACCATCGGTGTAGATCTTCAAATGGTCGGCGTACACGGAATCAATGAGATCAAGAGCGCGAGCTCTTGCTCCCACTGGGTTCTCGTGCTTGTTGGTACTCTGGATCAGCTGGGTGTTGACTGTTTGGTTGGTAACCTTCCAAAACGGAGTAGCCGATAGGCGGTGTTCAAGGATCGTTACTTGAGAGCTGATGCTCTCTCAATAGATCAGTGACCGCTTGCCCGTAAGAAATACTCCGATTCTTCTGGTTATTTCCGACACGAGTAAATCTTCTGATGCTGGAATACATCGGACAGCTTTCGGACAAATATTGAAGTTTCCGCCAGAATTTGAGAGATAGCTCCTCCCTCCGAAGAGAGAGGGGTTTCTCTCCCACCTCCTGAAGTAGCGCCTCATTTTTCGTACCTACGGCTGCCCTGGTGGCAATACGAATAGCTTTCATGTGTAGAACGTCGAGTTTCTTCAGTTGAGTATCACTTGCTTTACCATAGGCAATACAACCAGTGACCTGTACATCATCATTAGAGTTTCTCTGTTTGCTCCCCATGTGGTACCTGAAACATAACGCATAACATTTAAGATTTTTGTAGACCGGTTACAGATATAGTCAATGTGCGTACTCCAAGTCAGACACTTGTCAAAGTGTACTCCCAGGAACCTTACTGAATTCTCATGCTTAATCATCACACCATTCAGTCTAAGGTCAATACTGTCGTGATCTTTCTTTCTGCTGCAGAACAAACCGACGGTTTTAGCTTCCGAAATAATGAAGCCCCAGTCGTTTGCACATTTAGCAACTTGGTTCAGAGCAGTTTGCATACGCCATTTAACTTTATTGAGGTCATTGTGACCAGCCCATATCGAACTGTCATCTGCATATAGAGCCGTGCTAACCGAGAGCTCTATATGCTTTACAGAATCCAGGGCCAGATCATTGATCATAATGCTGAAGAGGGTAGGGCTAATAACAGAGCCTTGCGGGGTGCCATTCTCCAACGAGTGCTTCTCGCTGAGAGAATAAGAAGTCTTGGATCCACCTGAACATGCGACCCCGAATGCCAAGTTTATTAAGTTTAAAAAGCAAACCATCAACCCAGACTAAGTCAAAGGCCTTGGACAGATCCAGGAATACTGCACTGAAGTAGTTCTTCTTTCCGAGTTGGGCGGCCATGTCGTGTTGAAGTGGAACGATTTGATCCATTGTTGACCGTTTCTCTCTGTAGCCGCTTTGGTTGGGATCGATAAGGCCATTTAGTTCACAGTGGTATCTATTATTGACCATGGTCTCAAATGTTTTACATAGAGTTGAGGCCAGAGAAATAGGCCTGTATGAACTGCATAGACTTTTATCTTTCTGCGGTTTTGGTAGAGGAATGACCATTGCCGTTTTCCAACTTTCCGGAATTGTACCATTATACCATGATTTGTTGAATAATTCTAGTAGAACTGTAGACGCTTCCATTGGTAACTCCTTTAACATGCTGTACTTGATATTATCTTCACCAGTAGCGCTGTCTTTCTTACTGTACAGTGCTTTCTTCAGCTCGTCGAGGGTGAAGGGAGCGTTAAGATCCCGTTCATCCTCTAAGGGCGAATGATGAATTGGAGTGTGGTTGGTGTAGAAGGTCTTCTTGTTCTTTAGAAATTCTTTGGTATCAGCACTGCCGTCAGCATAACACTTGGCTAACAAATTGGCTTTTCCTTCATTGCTGTATTCTGTGGAATCCCTGTAACAAAGAGTTGGAATGGAAGAATTAGATTTTTTACCAAGCATTGAGTCAATTTTACGCCAGACAGATCTTAGGTTGGTCTTCTCAATTAATGAGTTGCAGAACTCCTGACAGTGCTTTGTTTGTGATTCACACAACAGAGCAGCTGTAGAAGCCTTGACCGCTAAGTATTCTGCCTTGGTATAACGGTCCGATTTCCTCTGAAACCGTCGTAGAGCCCGCTTGCGAGCATCCACGGCAGCCTGGAGTTCATCGGACCACCAGGACTTGGGTGACTTACGTGCAATGCCATCCTTAGTCCGGGGAATAGAGCCCATAGCAGCATCAGTAATAACCTGAGTCAACTTCCCAGAAAAACTAGAGACGTCCTCGTCCCTTGCCAGATATAGCCTGGAACGAGTGAAATGACGCCTAAAGAAATCCCAGTTAGCCTTCCCTAGTCTCCATATTCCTTGACACATGACTTCCTCCTTCACAACATTGCGTGGCAGCGTGATTTCAATGGTCACTTCCAAGGGTCTCACTGGTTGCTTCCCACGTACAGTCTTTAGCTAACCGACTGCTTACTAATGTGAGATCGAGATGCGAACCAAGAGGAGCAATTGCACCAACATAAGTAATGCTACCATCATTTATGCTAACCAGGTCATTGGCCTCAATGAACTCAGCAACTTGCCTACCATTAGTGTCAGTTGATGGCGAGCCCCACAATACGTGTTTGGCGTTGAAATCACCAAGCACAATATTGTCGGTACCGGGCAACTGATCGTAAACATACTGATATTCACTGAATCGTTGAGGTTTGCCTTTGACTTCGGGTCGATAAATATTAACGATAGAAAAAACCTTTGACTTGTCGGTAAAGGATACCGCCTGTGCCTCCAGAGGAGCGATGGTTTTCAGAGGAACCTCACTATGGGATATACCATTTTTGATGTAGATGGCCAGACCCCCACCACTTCGATGGTTGAGAGCATTAGGTCTGTTTAATCTGATCAAAGTATAACCATTGATGATAGGGTCTTTATTCCTTGAACCGAGCTTGGACTCTTGGAGAAAAACGGCAGCTGTATAAAACTGAAATTGAATGTAAAATAATTAATGACTTAATGGATCAATATGGTTTTAGCATGGGGTTTGGGGTGCCGTAAAAAACCTCTACGTCCATTTCCGTTACTGAGCCAGTGGGCAGTGGTCTAGCTAGCGAAGTGCTTCTAGAGCGCTCAGTCACGGGTCTGGAGTCTGTACTTCTGCAGATGCTCCTTGACTGACGAGGTTGGCCACTCGTGGATACCGCCTTTACTTTTCTTGGAACATCCGGAACATCCGTGCTGGATCTCTTCCTCTTTGGTTTGGTATCCTTGTTTGGTGGTTGTTGGTTTGTGACGTGGTCGGCACATACTTTGGCTACTGCGTCCATGACGTCTTTTGGATTAATTTCACCAGCCTTGGTTCTGGAACTGATTGCAACTGCAACCAACCTGCAACAGAAATCAAAAAATTTAGACTCATCCTTGAACTCCGGCGTGAATCCTTTCGGAGTTTGAGCCGGGGCAGCTTTGGGACATTCGACCACGGGCTTGGGGGGCAGCGGGCACCGTGTTGGCCGAGACGTGATGGCGAGCTTCTTGTAAGGATACCTTGTAGGTGTGCTGGATCCTTATCTCTGCTCTTCTGGATAGGAACGAAGGGCACTGTGCGGAGTTGCTGGAGTGGTTATCACTCCGACAATTCGGGAAATGGCTACGTCATATACAACTAGGAATTTATCTAAATACCACGCATGTATGATTAGAACACTATTACTGATTAGCATAACTAAAAAAATTATCGTTTCTGAGACTAAAATTAAGTTGGTCAAACGAATGGCAAATCTGTCCCTTTAACAACGTTTGAGCTTGTCGGTGGGGCTGACATGGAAAAATAATCAAGTCGATCGTATTTATAACTATTTATTTAAACAATATACATTTCTAATGCACAGAAAGTGATTACATGTATTAGAAACTCAACAAAAAACATTGCTCTTGTGGTGCTCCATTATTACAGAACATACACGGCAATAATCAGAAATTATATTTAATTTATAGCAACCCACAGGAATCTGAAGCGTCACAAATATCAAATGGCAACTACTATTATAATTCTTAACATAATTCATGACTTTTACAGAACACTCTACACTTCACAGCATGTAAAAGAACACGACATTCACAATTATCTTTCAAACTGTCCACTTACACCCCTCACTGACACTGATCTATCCCTCATCAGCGACCCTTTTTTCTCGAAAGATGAAATTTTGGCGGCAATAAAGGACTTCAAGAATGGTAAAACTCCGGGGGTTGACGGTTTAAGTAAGGCTTTTTATGAAGAAAATTGGGACATTTTAGGGGATGTTATGTGTGAACTTTACAATAATATTTATTTTCAAGGGGAATTATCTAAAACTATGAGGGAGGGGGTTATTACTTTGGCGTATAAGGGGAAAGGACAGACAAGACTACTCAAAAACTATCGCCCTATTTCTCTTCTCTGCTCTGACTATAAGATTATTACTAAGATACTGGCTAAGCGACTTAAGAGGGTGATTAATTCTATTGTGTATGACATTCAGACTGGGGCGGGGGAGGACAAGACTATTATCAACAATCTACTATCCATTGATTATCTTCTTCTTTATATCAATCAGAAAAACATTCCTTCTAATCTTTCTACTTTTGACCAAGAAAAAGCATTTGACAGAATCGAGATTAACTACATTATCATTTTATTAGAATATCTAAATTTTCCACAATATTTCATCAGATGGGTAAGCATACTCTACAAAGATATCACTAGTAAGGTTGAGGTTTCAGGTGCCTTCACTGGTGATATCGTCATAGCCAGAGGTGTCCGACAGGGTTGCCCTCTCAGCATGGCACTATTCTCCATTGCAATTCATCCGTTCGCAGTTTATATTCAGAACAATGATGGAATTAAAGGTATTAAGGTCCCTAATTTCAGTCGAGAAATTAAAATATTTCAACACGCGGATGATTTATCTTCTATTACCACTTCGAAACAATCATTTGGCTTGATATTACAGGAATTTGATAGATTTAGTAAGGTATCAGGGTCCAAATTAAATGTAGAGAAAACCGAAATATTGTGTATGAACAATTCCAGGAACTTTATACCCGTTCAAAATCAACATTCGATCCGCGACGTCATAAAATTGTTAGGTATTTGGTTTGGTAAGGGTCAGACTGGGAAAAACTGGGATATAATAGCGGCGAAGACTTTAAGTATGGCTTTAAGGTGGACAGACAGACAACTCAGTTTCAGGGAAAAACTAATTGTTATTAATACTTATATCATTAGTCTGTTCGTGTACCTTTCAAGAATTGTCCCACCATCCAAGTCCGCACTGAAACAAATAAACTCTGCGATTTTCAAATTTCTATGGAATAACAACTTTGAACTCATCAAACGTGACACCCTTCATTTAAATCCTGAACAAGGTGGACTTGGGATCCCTAATTTAGACCTAAAAGTTTTGGCAATCCAATTTCAACAAATATCCCAAGTCATAATTGACAATCAAAATCCGTGGGTGTCACTCTTTAATTATTGGCTCGGAATTCCTCTTAAAAATACTATTGATTTCAATTTGGCACATTCACATACTTTATACTACCCTTCAAAATTCAAAATACCACTCAAAATTCAAAAAGATCACAACTTTAACCTTAGAAATTTGAAAAAATGCAAACAGATATATCAAGCACTTCTTGCCACACGCACTGTTAATTTAAAAACTGTTACTATGCACTCCTTCATAGATTTCAAACAAACTTGGAAAAATTTATCAACAATACACTCTAGTAAAGAAAAAGATTTCCTATTTCTCTCTCTGCATGATGCGCACCCCACAAAGAAAGTTTTATCAGCACGTTTAAGGCACCTTATTACAACTTGTAATTACTGTAAATATGGGGTAGAAACATTACAGCATATGTTTTTAAATTGTACAGCCATCGAACCATTCCGCCACTTTGTAAATACTTTTATAAATAACTTTCTCTGTACCTCCACACTCTCTATCTCTGAAACTTCTTTATTTCTTAACACTGACCCAAAATTCTTTCCTTTTATCTATACTTTCACTTTCACTGTCTGGCAAAATAGGAAATTAAACACTGCACTTCTAAACGACGAACTAATTTACCGATTTTATAAAAACTTTAAACTTTTCATCCTTCTTCTTTCAGCACAGCACCACCTATCCTTTTTCAGCATAAATTATAGGTAAGATTTTAAAATAATTCGGCATGTGTTTCTCTTGTCTACAGGTAGTAGATAATTACCATTATTTTTTTTTTTTTTTTTTTTTCCTACCTATTTTCCCTTTTGATGTGAGCTTGTTATGTCTACAGATAGTAGACTGTTCTGTTTTCATTCTGTATTTATGTTTATATGTATATTATTACCTACAGATAGTAGATTGTTCTGTTTTCATTCTGTATTTATGTTTATATGTATATTATTACCTACAAATAGTAGATTGTTCTGTTTTCATTCTGTATTTATGTTTATATGTATATTATTACCTACAAATAGTAGATTGTTCTGTTTTCATTCTGTATTTATGTTTATATGTATATTATTACCTACAGATAGTAGATTGTTCTGTTTTTATTCTGTATTTATGTTTATATGTATATTATTACCTACAGATAGTAGATTGTTCTGTTTTCATTCTGTATTTATGTTTATATGTATATTATTACCTACAAATAGTAGATTGTTCTGTTTTCATTCTGTATTTATGTTTATATGTATATTATTACCTACAGATAGTAGATTGTTCTGTTTTTATTCTGTATTTATGTTTTTATGTATATTATTACCTACAAATAGTAGATTGTTCTGTTTTCATTCTGTATTTATGTTTATATGTATATTATTACTTACAAATAGTAGATTGTTCTGTTTTCATTCTGTATTTATGTTTATATGTATATTATTACCTACAGATAGTAGATTGTTCTGTTTTCATTCTGTATTAATGTTTTTATGTATATTATTACCTACAAATAGTAGTTTTTTATGTTTTTAATTGTATTGTACATTTTCTTATATCTCTATCTTTCACTTATCCTATTCTATTTTTGTAACTAAATTTAACTCTGCAAACTTGTTTTGTCATATTAATATTTTATTCTTGGCTCTAATTTCTTAATATTTGGCAAAAAACTCTAGAATAATTTCATATTGGCAAATCCTAAAACAAAATTCAAAAATTTAAAAATTAACACAAAAAATTTCAAAATTCAAAAATTCAACTTAAAATGTATATTTCCGAATATAATGCATACAATATTTTTGCTTTCATTTTTCATTCCTTCTCCTCTAATTTAATTTATGTATATATATATATCTCTCTTTTTCTCTGTGTTGCTGGATATTTTTCATGTAAATTCTTGTATATATGTTGTTAATAAAAGCAAAAGAAAAGTACACTGTGATGAGGCATAAGCTTGGATAAATCAGTCATAAGAACCTTGTTATTGTCATGTATATAGTTTTAGGCTTTTAATCACTGCACCCCTTCTGACTAACAATACTAACACTATCTGTCTATATGTTTTTAAAGTAAGTTTTAAATTATATGTAAATAATGTTAGTCAATGGCAAAAACATTTTAATGTTAGGGATCCAAGCTTGTGTTATTGCCTAGTAGAGTGCTGTAGATGCCTTGAACGGACTCTGAGTGTAAAAAAAAAAGAAAAAAAAAAAACCTATACTTCCACTCTTTCCGGATTAAGTCGTCGATAACCTTCGACTTCGTGCTGCCGAAAGTTTTGCCCCCGCATGGCTTCACTATCACGATATTGGAATATTCCGGCCTTGCTACCCTGGGTTGCATGGTAGCAGCTGGCCGACTCGCAATATCGGCATAGCTAACCTTGGTGGATTGTTGGGAAGAGACCATTTTAACTGAAATTGAAGGTTTGATTAGTGCAAATACAAAATACAATACAATAAGACAGATAAGAGATAGCTATCAAGAATGCCTTGCAGACTGTGCAAAAATTGATAGTATGAAAATGAAAAGAGAACAACGAAACAAAACGAAACCTAGTGAAAGCTTTGTAGGACAGCTTGAATTTCTTCCGCCAAAGAAATTGTCTATTCCACGCATGTATGATTAGAACACTATTACTGATTAGCATAACTTAAAAAATTCTCGTTTCTGAGACTAAAATTAAGTTGGTCGTCAAACGAATGGCAAATCTGTCCCTTTAACAACGTTTGAGCTTGTCGGTGGGGCTGACATGGAAAAATAATCAAGTCGATCGTATTTATAACTATTTATTTAAACAATATACATTTCTAATGCACAGAAAGTGATTACATGTATTAGAAACTCAACAAAAAACATTGCTCTTGTGGTGCTCCATTATTACAGAACATACACGGCAATAATCAGAAATTATATTTAATTTATAGCAACCCACAGGAATCTGAAGCGTCACAAATATCAAATGGCAACTACTATTATAAGTCTACGGATGGAACATGTTCACAATGCCAAGCTATTACGAACTTGATCCTGGACCAAAAAGTCTATTTAAGCAATGAGCAGAATTAACTGGAAATTTTAAAAACTTTCTGTCATTCTTTTCAGTGAACGTAATCAAAGCTAAGCGAGTGATAAAATTCCACCATTGTAATACACCTCATAAGAATAGAAAAATTCAACATTTTAGCAACATCGTCTTCACTTGATAGCATCATAGTTGTTTTTGTCAAAATAAGTTAAGTAATAATTAACAAAAATGTCTTTATGTCGTCTGTTTCCTGTTTTAGATATAAAGGACTGGTATAATTTAGCCTATCCCGTAATCTAGATTTTAATTGTGAATGAAGAATAGTTGTATATAAAGTAGAGAAATCATAAGTTTTAATAGAATGAATTGATGGAAGAGATTTAGCTTGTTAATATTGAAGAAATTCTTTAGAAAATTTAATAATCCACATTTGATTCTCACCTCTACTAACTAAAGACTAAACAGTATCACAATATATTTGAAAGCACAGTCGTAAACTGGATGTTAATGATTTAGAAAACGACAGGGCTGAATATTTTCGCTCAAAAACGTAAGGATTCACGTAAGGGAGTTTTGTGCAACATAGGAATCCATTACGACACAAAAACATTCAAAATTCGCTTATCCAGTAGGAATTTGTCAAAGACTGACTTGTGATTGGAAAGGATTTCACCCTTTTTTTAGTGCTGTAGTCTATTCTTATAATTGAGATAACACGATGTTGACAATAACCATACGTCTATTAACGTGTACTACAATAGCTGAGTTCACACTGGAAGTGATACCAAACCGATTTCCGGAAAGTGATCCCCGGAATTGGTTTTCGTTATATAGCCTATTCAATTTGGTAGCGTCACACTGCATCTTGAAGCGATGCGATACAAAACGCGTCACACTGACAGCGCTATAACCCGGTATAAACCATTGCAACCCGGTTTGAAAGGGGGTTACGTTCGAGCGGTTTCAGATCGGTTCAAAGCGGTTTCAGTGTGACTCTAAAGCTTTAAAATGTTAGTGTGAACACGGCTAATGTGAATAAAATAAACATCTAACTGTGCTATACGTCGACAAGTACGTTGGCTTGGTAATTATACCAAAATTTCCAAAATAACCGGAGTAGAAACTTTTAACCATGAAGATTTCATACAATATCCATAGGTGATGCACTGAAAGATGAACAAATATAAATAGGTCATGATGCCTATTATCACACAATGTTCCGAGATTAGATGATCAAAACAAACCGTATTTTGCTATCTCAAATCCAAAAAAGCACCTGCCTAGGGTTTGTATATATTTATTAGTTTGACTTACCAGGTGCAAGGACTATGGAATATATAATCTTTATATCAGATAGGCTATATCCATCAAACTAAATAATTATTGAAACACGCTTCTAAGTAATTTCAAAATTACTAAGTTTAATGAATAGGTTTTTGAACAAAAGACTCATTTAATAAACCAAGTTTCCATTTTTTGGTCATCCAACGAGATAGTAGTCTACCCTTAACATTATCATGTACTCTAAGCACATCGGATTCGTCCTGTTGTCTTATGCTAATCGGGATTCATTACTATGTATAAATAAATAAACAAAGAACTAACGATCCGAACAGCAAAACGAGACCCAGAATCCTAACGAAAAGTGGTCTCAGGTGTCAAAAAGAGTAAGCATATCCTGTCTGAGGCCCCACCCGCCACTGTTGCTTAACATACGGTGTAGTACTGTGTACTGTCTACGTATTTGACTACGAACATGACAATGAAAAGGTAGAAACAAATAATAATTGCCTTGACCGACCAATTTTAATAGTTCAAGGGAGGTAACTGATGAAAAAATATTTAAATATAATTTTAACAGTTGTAGATTAGACAAATTATTATATAGGCTAGAAATTGACAAGCTATATCTTAAAGGGATTGTAAAGAGGTTTTTAAACTTCTTTTGTGTATAACGGACGCTGACACCATCAATTTGCAACATTCCAATTTTCATTCCGACATCTGTGGTTTTTGCAATTCCACTAAATTCACATACAAATTTTAGAAAACCTCTTTACAATCCCTTTAAGGTCTTTCAGGATTGTCATCATGATTGCGTAATTTTGATACTGATTTAAAAGGTTTTGATACATATTAGCAGTTTGTATGTATGATGGTGCCACTGAAACTGTCTGCAAATCTATGAAGAATATATATTGTCATAAGGGTTGACCGAATTTCTATTAACTATAACCTCGACGTTTTCCCATATACTAGAAATATCGGTCAAAGCAGATTTGGCCAGACATATATTCTTTACATTCTCTAGGTTTGCTACTTACCCGTTTCCAAGGCCGTTTGAAATGATGATCTTGCGATCAGAAACAGTGTGTTTCTGACGAGCTCTACTGGAAATATTCCGTTTATCTTGAGAAGTGAGTGATCTGGACCTCACCAATCGCATTTCTCTACTTGGTACACACGCATCAACACCAATGTGACTGGAATAAACATAATACTGTTAAAAGGACTGTTGAAGAGCATATCTGAACTTGGACGTAGTATAACTAGGAAGGGTTTGTTACTCTGATAATACCTGATGTCAATAGATGACATTATGGTCTTCTAAATTATTGCTTTAGCAACTAAAACATCTACACTCTGTATCATCTACTCCCATATGAATCATCAAAATTGACAGAGATAACCATTAGTTTGAAACATACATACTCAGCTTGGTCATTGTATGTCAGATGAAATGCTTTCATTCAGCGAAAACCAAGTTTCGGATCATTGCCTTTATATCTGCCTACGAACATTTTCAAAAGGCATTGCTCGTAGTATCAAACTGCAAAAACCGTAGTCTGTGGAATTAGTACCAAATTATACCCGTCCAAATCATCGGTAAGTCCCGAGCTTAAAATCCACCCGATCACATTGAATATAAATAGCCATCATTTTAGCATTATAATGAACATGCAGGCCAAAAATGAAAAGAATCCGAAAAAAAATATAGTCTGTAAAATGAGAACGATCACGCTCAAAGCATGATTTATGATATTCCGATTCTATATTTGACGCATATACTCACAACTCGGCTATGTATTTTTGATGGTAATGACTCCTATGGCAGGAAACCGCCTGTAATTAGAAAATAGTGGGCTGTCTTTTGGCACTCTAATCGTTGAAGATCTGCTCTTTGGTTTGTGATTATCTCATTGACATGTGAAGATTATCTCGATGGCTTGTGAAGATCAGCTCATTGGCTTGTGAAATCTGTACGATAGATTCAGAGAAACCCGTTAAGGATGGGTTCCATTATTTTCCTTTTATTTAAATAATAATACTAATACTTATGAATAGAAAGTACCGACAGAATTCCAATGAGTGACCGATCCAGAAAGGTCTAAAAGTCTTTTTTTTAATCCAGACTGTACGCATACATGGACATTTATGATTGGCTAAAACTCTTACTTAACGAACATACACCAATTAATCTAATAGCTTGCTAAATTTGACAATAAAAAATAAGGAAACCCATTTTTTAGTTACGCTTTCATTAATTTTAGGCCGTTTTGGGTTTTGGTTATCTCTTGGTTAAGTTTTAAACTCTTTTCAAAACAATCAGCTAATTATTGTTTGCTTTCTGGGGCTCAATAAGATAAAGAAAATATGACAGAAGAACAGGAAACGCAATATCTAAATATAAACTTTATCTAACTTAAACCTACCCTGGATTCTCGTTTTGAACTTTCACCTTCTTCCATCAGTTCTTCATCATCTTTCAGATCAAGTCGTTCTGACCAACCCTTTCTGCGAAACATAACAGAAACGTGTCACTTTCCCAAGCGTGCATGAGTGAAGTCGCCAGATGCAAAACATATATCACAGATCAAAAATTGAAAGTAATAGTCTGTTCTGTGGATGTCATGGTACTTTGCAGTTGGAGTATTTTTCTGTCAAATTAATTCTAAAATACAGCTCACATGACATATTAAACCGAAACAAAAGCTATTTGATCATAGAAAAATTGCATCATCCTTGACTTACAAAAATAAAATACTCACAGATAATCCAAATTGGTTAGTGAAGCTGACAAAATATCGTGATAAACCTTAAAATAATATTTCATACACTTTATGCACGGAATAAGTAGGCTATAATGAAATTGCTATTTTATGACTTCCAAATCATTATACAAATTATCGATGCAA
>NW_008706795.1:877786-895250 GCF_000327385.1 Lottia gigantea
TAAAAATATTCTTGAATACGTAAAAACAAATCATTGAACCACCCAAATCTTTAACTTGAATTTCGATCAAACCAAGTTTTGTCATTTCCACTGTATAAATAATTTGTGACTTGACTATTCCTGTCTCAAATTTGTTCTCTCTTGCCGACTTTTAAGGGGTATCCCTTTTTTGTAAAAAGTTTAAATTATCAAACTGAATTTGTCTTAAAAGGGTTAATTAAAAACGGAGAGTACTAAAAGTTAATTAAGCAGTTTGACCCAGTTTTGGTGTTTGGCTTTATAATGGCTCGATATTATTAGTTGAAACCTTTAGAATAGGAGACATATTTCTTTACAATTAAGTGTTTATTTTACTTAAGTCCGTGCAGTAGCTTCCAAAACGAACTTTATGGTTTGTAATATGTTTGGCGTTTTAAAAATTAACGGCTGGATTTTTTTAGTTTAAACTTTCAGAAACGTTAAAAGGCACATTTCTAAAGATTTTGGTGTATAGTTTTCACAAATTTGAGCAAAAACGTTTTTCGACCTACACAAAAAGCGGAATTTGTTTAATACTGGTACCTTCAATTTTAAAATAAAATTGGTGTATCGTTCTTTTCATGTTATTTTGAATGAGAATAATTTCCACCAGAAAAAAAATATAAAATATAGAAATACTTCTAACCTTTTAAGTATCTTAAATTTTTCAAAACTTTTGTGTTTATTGATCCAGCAATGATCCTGCCACAAGGCCAGACCTGAAGCACATACTTCTTCAGCTTCACTCCTAAATTAAAACAAAAATTGTCTATAATAACCAATGGTTATTTATTTAGTGATATTTAATACAAATGGTATATACTATAAATATTCATGCATCAATGAAAATCTTCGTGTTAAAGGGGTTGTAAAGATTTTCTAAATTGTTTTGAAGGAACCCCAACGTCTGGCTTGAAATTGAAATGGTCCAAATTGATGCTGTCCGTGTCCACAAGCTTTTAGAAAATCTCTTTGCAATCCCTTTTATATTCGTTCTCATGAAAAAAATGTAGATTGCCACCATACCTGTCATGGAGATGTTTGGTGTTCTCAATTTCAATCAAGATTTCTTTGTTTTTACTTTTCTTCATACAACACAAAATGGCTCTCATTTTGTCGCAATAGCTTGTAATTTTCTTTGAACTGGAACAAAGTGAATATTACGTTAGACATTTTTTAAAGAACACATAATCAAGAAGATTACATGCTTTCATTAACCACATATTCAAAATTGAAGAATCTAAACCCAAAGTAAATCTACACGACAGCTTCATTGTGTCTCGCTATCCCACGATTCATCATTGTTAGCATGAAACGGTTGATACATTTCACGCTTTGATTGATTGAAAATAACTTCAATAAAACGAGACTATGGTAAATTGCTTGTTACATTACAATGATGACGAAATATGTCAGATAAGAAAAGAAACGATATTGTAATCTAATAATTAGATTGACCCAAAGAAAGCTTTATACAAATAACTATATCTATTTCATCTCTGGGTGTCAGAAATTCCCTTGTAGGCATCATTTAAATAATATGGTTTTAACCACTCACCAATCTGATGTACATATATCACATGCTTGTTGTGAATTTTCTAAATACCTCTGACAATTGTTGTTCAGATCAACTGCACAATCAGACACTGGTTTTAACCTAGATCCCACCTGAAATATATGTAAATATGTCAATATATATATATGTAAACGTAAATGTTTTTCTACATATATGTGTTAATGTTTTCTTTTAAATATATGTGTAAATGATTTTGTAAATATATGTGTAATTATATGTAAATATATATATGTAAATGTATGTGTAAATGTTTTTGTGAATATGTGTATACATATTTTTTGTGAATATATGTGTAAATGTTTTTGTAAATATATGTGTAAATGGTTTTGTAAATATATGTGTAAATGTACACGAAATGTATATGTAAATGTATATGTAAATGTATATGTAAATGTATATGTAAATGTATATGTAAATGTTATTCTATTCGTAATTTCGTATGTAAATATATTACATGTGTAAATATTTAAATATATGTAAATATATGTGTAAGTGTTAATGTAAATATACAAATATGTGTAAATATATATGTAAATATATGTATGAATATATGTGTAAGTGTATGTGTAAATATATATGTATATATACGTGTAGATGTTTGTATACATGTATAAATTGTTTACAAATTTCCAAATGTAGAATTATGGAATTTTATGTTTCATTTGATATTTTTGTCAAAGTTCAGAGAAAGTTTGGGATTTTCATTTGTTTCCTTGTGAGTTGGTCAGCTTAGCATCGAGTCCACAAAGATTTTATATGAGGTTATCTTAATAATATAAATTCAAAGATATTGTTTCGTCAGTACTTAGCTTTTTCCTTCAAGAAAGATTGAATAACCTAAAGATGAATCACGGAACATCGGGGGCTCAAATAGGTAGTGTGATGTATTCACAGGGACCAAATATAAGAAATTAAGAATGGTGCAATAGAAACAAAAAGTGCTTCCTATACTCAACTTCCTTTGACTCTTTGAAAAAAACCAACCTCGTTCATCATATCTAGAATTTCTTCCGCTTCATTGTGTCTGCTCTGGTGTTTTTTAGAGAAAACTTGTGAGAAATATCTTTTTTTCTTTTCACCTTTCAGGTTTTGAATATGAAATATGGTCTGATCTCGTAATTCTTTTAGACATTCATAGTTTTTCTCAACTTTAAGAAACATCGTTTTCAACATAGTCCTAAATGGAATGGTAATATCATCACAATACATATACAGCATTGGAATAAAATGGACAAATACCTCCTCGGTGTATGTCACAAGTTTAAAGCATTTTATATTACAACAATTTTAGCGTTTCCTGAAGATAGCATACCAAAGAAAAGATATCACTCAAGGGGTGCCCAATTGAAATGCTCAAACAGTTACTAGAAATTAAGACACAATTTTAGCATCAACATAATTCTGACTTAAATACTGAATTTTTACAAAGGGAAAATGGATTTGGATAATTTGACATTTGAGTTTAAAATTTTAAGGGATGACGTCACTAATCGCAAAACATACTGATGCTTTCGTGGTCAGCGACTGAACCAAACACACAGTTTTAGTGGAATTACAGGAACCACAGACGTATCATTTAAAATTGGAATGATGTACATTGATGCTATCAGTGTCCCTACTAATACACACAAAAAAATCAGAAAAAAAATCTCCTCATAGTCCCCTAAAGCTACTTTCATAATACATTGTTGACTATATGACATATCACTTACCACATTGCTGAGACTGTTTTGGTGATATTGAGTTGAAAACTGTGAGATTGAGATACTAATAACATGATATTATTAATAATTTCACATCGTTTAGAAGTTACTTGATAATCTTGATTAATAGTATTAGTGTTATGGTAAACCGGGAACGGTTCTGAAACATAAAATAGACATCATTTGTAACTCATATGAAAATAAATAAGATGCACAATGTGTACCTATTGTAGGCTAATATCGGGCTTCCATAGCACAATCGGTTAGGGTTATTTTTATATTAAGTCATTTGATTGGTTACGTCGAAAAATGGTGGTCATGGGCTCTAATTTCAGCTCAGTCATATTTCCTCGATTTAGCTGTAAATGAGTACGAATATGCCTAATCCGGGAAAGATCAATTTGAATAAATTTGGTGAAGGTCAAGCTGGTAGAGAGGATCCTTAATGAAATTTGTTTCCCCGGATTTTTTGAGGAAACTGTACATCAAGATTTCAACCTTGTTAAAGGGTCAGGTGTACCGTTATAAGAGGTTGATTTGAGTATTGAATATATTATGTAAATTGTCATACAAAGTACTAGAAATTTAAGAAACTCTCATAATTCCTTCGAAAATATCTCAAACTAAGAATTTCTTTTCCTATTTCTATAGATGTCTTTTCTTTATATGGTAGTGTCTCATGAAGATATCTTGCCAGGCACAGTAATATACGACAACTGGCAGCTTTGATGATTTTGAATAAAAATATTTGGCAGTACAGTAACAATCACCAGTATGAAATATTCAACCTTCAGTCTTATACTTCTTTTGAACTTTTTGGGGCGATACTGTATAATTTTACCAAGTTTTGTCAAAATCTGTCAAGAATTGGGCCTTCTAAGGTGGGTCTTTACAGGTTAAAACTTGAATGCGTTTTTAAGAAAAAGGGAATAACTCCGAATAATTATTTTTCTTTTTTTTTAATTTTCAATAGGGTTCATCCTTGGGTGATAGCAAAACAAAAATCCTTCAAGAATTACACCTTCTAGAGTATTTACGAGCATTTCAAGAACAATGGCCATAACCTTTTTCGATTTTTCTGATTTTTGATAAGGTTCATCCTTGGGTGATAGCAAACAATCATACCAGGTTTCCTCAAAATTATTCAAGAGTTGTGCCTTCTAGAGTGTTTATGAGCAATTGTGGACGGAAACTAAGGTACAATTAGTAAAAAAAATGGCGGAACTGTCCCTTTAATGCTTAATCGACAAAGCGTTAGAGTTCCTCCAATGCCTCACCAAAACCTTAAATGTGAAATATGTACTAATGGGAACATTCTTACCTATTTCATATGGAGCTAGTTTCTGATCTTTGTGTTTATCCATCAATGTAAGATAGTTTATTGAAGGTGGTTGATGTAATAGCTCATCTAAATTTAGATTTTTCTGTATCAAGTTTTCTAGTATCTGATCATTATAAAATAATACTTGACGTCCAGCTGATATATCTGTATACTGGGCTATCTGTTTTTGTAGTTCTGCAAAACTGACAGAAAAAAAGAGATTTTGCGTTTCCAGGAATCGTGATCATTATGGTGATATTAATTCTTGCTTTAAGTGATTGTAAAGAGGTTTTCTTAACTTTATAATATGTATAAGGAAAATCAATCGCATTGTCTTGCACCATTCGAATTTTTAGATATACAGGTATATGGATCTTGTAACTATATCAGCTTTTGCAATAGTAACGTCATATATAGGACATAATTAGGGCGGCAACTCTGCGTAAAAACAGATTCGCACCTAAAGCTGAAAGATTAGCGAGAGTTTGTATGAAAAATTCTGGTTCAACAATTTGTTTAGGAATGACAACAAGCCATCATAAATTCATTCAAATCTTTATCTGCTCCGCTTTTGAGTATTTAAATTTTCTCTTTAAAATACACAGCTCATCGAACGTTTCTCTTTACAGTGGACGGAAACATCACATGAAAATTCTAAACCTTTTTGTTCCATGCATGGTACTCCTTGGGTAAAATTATCTCTCTTGTCTTCACATCTGTATTAACTGACTTCATTTGATATCATGTCTTCAAACTTCTTGGTGATAGGATGAGATTGATGAGATTTATTAGTCAAAATTGCAAAATTATTGTTCTTATTTATCATTTTTTAGGATACACTAACGAAAGCAGTTTCTCAGTATTGTAGATCTACATGGAAAGCTCCTTATCAACAGAAATGATCGGCTGTAGAATTCGAAAAACATTCATCAAGATCGAGCTACAATGGGTCCTTATGAACACACCTGTGTCAATAAAATTGCAGGGAACTCTATTCCATGCCGCCAGGAAGCCATTTTGCCTAGTCAATTTGATCTGAATATCAAAATATCGAATAGCGAATAGAAGGACCGACGGGAGGTGTCGAAGTCAAAATTACACTTCCTTATCAGCGTAGTCATACTGTGTTACCCGAACATAGTAGCTCTGTATCGATTACAAAATAGATTCGATACCCAATGATAGATAGATAATCATACTTGACTGACTGAATCTGATTTGATGTAATTTTCATTATAATCGTTATCATTATCCATAAACGAGGGTCCTGCAGTGGAAGGAAACGAACCTTTTTGTTGGATCTAGGTAAAGTGTGTGGGTTGTACCATCACTGGCTAGGTGTACCTCCAATCTAAACATCGTAGACAGACGATCTTTTGATATAAATAGGTTTTCGTACGTCATTTGTTTACTTGGACTGGCTTCCATCAGAGAAGAGAGAATTGGTCGCATTATTTCTTGAAGGTTACTGAAAAAATTGAAATGCACTTGATTGGGACAATGATAGGCTATACTGCATGTAGTTAAAAGCAAGATTTTGAATAAGAAACACATCACTTGACTTCGTGTTATTCAGGAGCATTGTCTGAAGGAGAGACCCGTAGACCCACACAATCCCCTGAAAAAAAACTGTAATGCACCATTGTTCCTCCGGATATATTACTTGTCTGTCCGAACAATTAGATCTAGCTACGAGCCTGTGAGGGAGTGTTCCAGAATGACTTATTCACCACAGAACATCGACGTTTTGGGCAGTTCGAGAGCTCCAAATAATCGGACAGAAATATATTTGTTATACATTGTGTACCAAGCTAAGCCAAGATATCCACATACTCCAATACCACCTTTACCTTGACATAGGACAGTGATCGGGAAATTTGTTCTCCCAAATAGGATCACCTCCTGGACTATTCTGGTAGGCGGAAATACACCCTGAAGGTTTTAACGCCACCATTTGAAACCTGGAAATCAAGAGTTAGCTTAGTAAGACCTTCTACCAGTTTATCAAAGGACCTATCCAAAATGTCTTATATTGATGGAGGTCACCAAAATAGCATACGTCATGTCCGGATATATTCCTGGAGATATATAAAGACTCGAATTTGATTGAACGGTAATACTTATAACTACAATAAAGATTCAGTCATAATTCCATATTTAATTCTATTTCTCTCTATCCCACAAATCGTTAACAAGAAACTGTCATAAATAACGTCAATAGATTAGAATGGAGATGAAAAATATCAGAAAAAAAGAAAGAAACCAATTTGATACCAAACTCAAAAAACACTTACATAATTTTTCTGTCGTTCCTGGCACCATCAAATGGTATAAACGGCATCCTGGAACTGATAGCTTGGAATAAAGTACAACCAAAACTCCACAAATCTGTACCACTGTTAAACGGTGTGACTTGTTGTCTGTCTATAAATGCTTTTTGATATACTGCTGGATGCTGAACAAATTGAAATAACAAAATATAATTCTATGATAATAAAAGCTACCACTATCATATTTAAAGAATCCGACATAGGAGATAGTCGTCAGTTCCACAACCGTATTGACAGGAACGGATAACGTCATGATGTCATCAACCAATGAATGAACGCAAAAAATTCAATCATTAAAACAAATTAAGCAAATAATCTAAAAAGACGCGGACCTGGGAGAAAGCATGGTAGATATAATAATCACACATGATACGCACTTTTCAAGGGAAAACAACGATTAATATCTCAAAATCTGAGAGATTTTGTCAAATTCTGAAGAAATATAAGTCCATGAAAACTGAAAGTGGCAATGGAATTATCATTCTAAAAGTAAATACCAGAAACTCCTCAGTCCCAACCAAAGAAAAATATTCTTCTTCCGGATTTTCTAATCTTCTACTAGTTCCAAAATCACTGATGACGTAAATTGGGCTACAATTCATAAGCATGGATTTAAAATGAAGTATGACTTATTTGGTTAATAATTGACTTTCATTATGCATGCTGGTCTGTTTTAGAATCACATAAATTGACCTCAGAAGCACAACAATTTCACAAGGAAATCATTTCTTCAGAATACAAAAGACTACCAGTGTATTGGACTATAAGTCAGTCCCCGTAAAACCATTTAAATTAGAAGTCTATGTGATTAGGCTATATTACGATCTTTTTACCCTGAAGATAGCAGATAAATTCTTTCAACAAACAGAGCTGCCAGGGCAACCAGAAACTCAGCAAGACCAAGTTTGGCCTTATTACCATCGTGATAAGTGTATGGAATTGGCCTTATTACCATCGTGATAAGTGTATGGAATTGGCCTTATTACCATCGTGAT
Organism: Lottia gigantea; assembly: GCF_000327385.1. Taxonomy (NCBI): domain Eukaryota; kingdom Metazoa; phylum Mollusca; class Gastropoda; family Lottiidae; genus Lottia; species Lottia gigantea. The sequence goes on from NW_008706795.1 coordinate 885,730, forward strand.
AAGTGTATGGAATTGGCCTTATTACCATCGTGATAAGTGTATGGAATTTAACAAAAGTTATCTCTTTGCGCGAATAGAGAGTGTTACAAGAAAACATATCAAATGTAGCCATGATTTTCTACAATTAACAATGACAGAAATCATAGGAAAACATGTCGATTTCACTATGTCCTGGATCAGTCAGTAAAAGTATCCTTTAGGTGAACAACATTAATAATAATTCCAATACTTTTCGCCTACAATTTTCTATCAAAATTTTGTTTTATGGATATTTTCATTGAATATTCGAACATGGTTTTTAGGGAATGCGATGTTGTTTCAAAGTTTTTATCAGATTGAAATTAATGAACAATCGTGTGAGTGTTTCTACATTTCTTATAGAGTACATGGAATAGAATAAAATGAAAAATGTATTTTGATTTTACCATATTTCAGTGGGAACTCACAAAAACTCATGTAAAAATGCCGTTTACAGAATGTCAGAATTTAACTGCAACGAACAATAATAATACTGGTTCTTACCTCAAATCGGGTTTAATTTTTCTGAGAATATTCCCGGGCTTCAAGTCCCTGTGAATTATACCGTTACTATGGAGATATTGAAAACCGGAAGCTAGTAAATAAAAGATGTATGACACGGTCTATTAAAACATTCTAAATGGGGGAAGGGATACTTGTTCATACTACAGCACAACCTTATGTCTTATACCTTTAAAGTCGAGGCCTAAGGATGAATTTGACGTCGATAAAAAAAATCGACGTCAAATTCATCCTCAAATATATCTAAATTAAAATACAGTTTAATTAAAATTAGGTCAAACTTTCGTTCCTTTATATTAATATACCCGCTTTAGTTAGGGTCTAACGACAGACCTCTTGAACGTTCGTAAAATTAACCTTTTGACCGAACCTGTGTCCCAAAATGAAAGCACTGGAAAGGTAGAAATTTGACTGATTTAAGCAGGCGTCATCGAGTTATGTCAAAAGAACAACGGAGCGAAAGTTTGGTCTAACTTTGATTAGACTGATTAAAACACTAAATCAAAAATTTACCGACATCAAATTTATCCTTAGACCTCATCTATGAAATACGTCAGCAAGTATCGCCTAAATTTTGATTTAGTGAAGGTCTGTTTGGGGGGAAACTTGTGCAAATAGAACGCAATAGAAATCTAATACAGACATACGAATAGGGATAAGTCCACAATTTTAACTGAGAAATTTGTTTATTGGAATTGGGGTCGACAAAGGTGTCCCTTTTATTGTATTTTCTTCTGCAGGATTTTAAATCTTGTAATCGAAAGGCTTCAAAGAACACTGTGTATAGCGATCTTGAATCCGATAAATTTGAAATACTTTATACTCATAGGTTAAACACAAACTACCTTTGATAAAAAAGGCTATGTGTATTGGTTAAATGTATTGAAATTCGTTCAGTATCTACAAGGAAGTTATTGTATGACTTATGTGCACACAGTAGACCTACTCTATATGGGCTTTTCATTTGACTTAAACACAACTAGTATACGAGTAAAGTCACTATGATATGATACCGTTGTAAAATACAATAACTTGTAGTGATTTATTATTCTGGTGATTTTTATTTTATATGTTAACATACCAATATCGATGAATAAAGTCAAAAATTCCTGATCTCTGAGGCCGTGTAAATTTTCTGGTTCTTGTAGAAAAGAATAAAGACTAGACTGACAGTATTCGAGAATCAATACGTCACGTCCGGTACCAATCTGAAAGATAATAGTCACATGCAAAATAAATTATAACGTGATCAATTCGCGGTTTTTTTTTGTCAAATATATTAACAATATTAACATAACAAGTACTAACCTCGGTTTTTACCATATAATTTAACAATATTCACATAACGTGTACTAACCTCGGTTTCTTTACCATATAATTTAACAATATTTAAATAAAAACACTAACCTCGGTTTCTTTACCTTATAATCTAACAATATTTACATAACGTGTAGTAACCTTAGTTTTTTTCATCATATAATTTAACAATATTTATATAACGTGTACTAACCTCGGTTTCTTTACCATATAATTTAACAATATTTAAATAAAATACTAACCTCGGTTTTTTTACCATATAATTTAACAATATTTACATAACTTGTACTAATCTCAGTTTCTCTATCAAATAATTAACACTATTTATATAACGTGTACTAACCTCGGTTTCTTTATCATATAATTTAACAATATTTAAATGAAAACACTAACCTCTGTTTCTTTACCATATAATTTAACAATATTTATATAACGTGTACTAACCTCGGTTTCTTTATCATATAATCTAACAATATTTACATAATGTGTACTAACCTCGGTTTCTTTACCATATAATTTAACAATATTTATATAACGTGTACTAACCTCGTTACTTTACCATATAATTTAACAATATTTAAATAACTTGTACTAACCTCGGTTTCTTTATCATATAATTTAACAATATTTATATAACGTGTACTAACCTCGGTTTCTTTATCATATAATTTAACAATATTTAAATAACTTGTACTAACCTCGGTTTCTTTATCATATAATTTAACAATATTTAAATAACGTGTACTAACCTCGGTTTCTTTATCATATAATTTAACAATATTTAAATAACTTGTACTAACCTCGGTTTCTTTATCATATAATTTAACAATATTTAAATAACTTGTACTAACCTCGGTTTCTTTATCATATAATTTAACAATATTTAAATAACGTGTACTAACCTCGGTTTCTTTATCATATAATTTAACAATATTTACATAACTTGTACTAACCTCTGTTTCTTTACCATATAATTTAACAATATTTATATAACGTGTACTAAGCTCGGTTTCTTTATCATATAATTTAACAATATTTATATAACGTGTACTAACCTCGGTTTCTTTACTAAATAATTTAACAATATTTAAATAAAAACACTAACCTCGGTTTCTTTACCATATAATTTAACAATATTTAAATAAAAACACTAACCTCGGTTTCTTTACCATATAATTTAACAATATTTAAATAAAAACACTAACCTCGGTTTCTTTACCATATAATTTAACAATATTTACATAACGTTTACTAACCTCGGTTTCTTTACCGTATAATTTAACAATATTTAAATAACTTGTACTAACCTCGGTTTCTTTATCATATAATTTAACAATATTTATATAACGTGTACTAACCTCGGTTTCTTTACCATATAATTTAACAATATTTAAATAAAAACACTTACCTCGGTTTCTTTACCATATAATTTAACAATATTTACATAACGTTTACTAACCTCGGTTTCTTTACCATATAATTTAACAATATTTAAATAACAAACACTTACCTCGGTTTCTTTACCATATAATTTAACAATATTTGAATGATTTAGATGCTTTAATGTTGTAACTTCACGGTTTAAATCTAGTAGGTTATATTTAGATCTATCTTTTATAACTTTAGCAGCTCTCTGCTCCCCCGTTCTCTGGAATATTTACAATATCTGTATTGATAGAAAACTGAATCCCTGGGAAATTATTCATAAACCATACTCTTCCAGTTAGTCCGAAACATCTGCATCTACTCCAGTTTCTAACTTTAAAAATATCTATCAGAATCTGGAATAGAGGTAGATGTTTCGGTCTACCTTGTAGTAGGATACAGAACCAATGTTAAATTCACGTATTATGATGTCCACTCGCGTCATTAGTCTACTTTTTTAGTATCCATTGGAGTTACCAACAAGTATTTTAGGGGGTACCATATTAAAAATAGTTATTGAATTTGAGAAAATTTCATGGTTGGGGGTTGAGGTCGTGGTTCTAGTGACAGAATAAGTGGTACAGGAGGTAGCATATCAAGCTTTATGTCGTTTATTACATGAGATAAACTGTTTTTAAACATTCTAAACCTTTGCTGAAGGTCAAGATTAGGAGGTTCATGGACTAATAAGTTGGGAATCAGGACTGTAAAAAGAAAAAGCTATATAGAAACTCACCTTATCAAAAGCTTTAAACACCATGGAAGAGGCTCCATTTCCGATAAGTAAATTGTATATCACAGAGACAGTCTGTAGGGTTACATAAGAACTCATTTCGTATAACGTATCTAAATTATTGCTTACAGATGATAATCCTCACTTTTGACAATAGAGTATGCATCTACATCACATTCACAAACTTTTCCTGCTGTAAATTATTTCCGAAAGTCGAATGATTCCTGTAAACATAAAGAATTATAAAAATAATATAAAAGGTACAAAACAGAACTTTAATTAGTATTGCTTCTGGCGATAATAGACCATTAGCTAGATTCCCTATTCAAAAATATACCCAGGTCTTTGCGTTGTTGAAAATCATGATCACACAATGTCAGAATGTCTTCAAAATTTGTGTTTTAATAGCTACACTTTTCAGTTGAAATTTCAAGTAGAAAAATGTGTTTCTTTTCAATGCAAACAAAAAAAATTATAGTTTTAACGACTGGCACGGACACACTAGGAGACAAAAATCTCTAGTCGGTCGTTTTATCTGATTGGATGAGGACCGTCTGTCTTGCAGGCGATAAAACTATCAATAAGCTTGATATTCTTATCGAGGAACAGTGGCGGAGCCACGTTTACGTCCCAGGGGGGGGGGGGGGGGGGAATTTTTCATTTTTAAATTCCAAAAAAAAAAAAAAAAAAAAATCGGGCCGTTCAAAAATTTTTTTTTTAATGCCTTGCCCGAAAAACTAGCCTTCGGCCCCACCCCCCTGTCCCCCCTGTGGCTCCGCCACTGTCGAGGAAGCATGGGCACACGCGAGATTTTTCTCCAAACTCTAATCGACGACAAAAATCTCTTACAAAGACCGCTCGTGTGGCCGCACCTCAAGACTAACAGTACTATTTTGAGGCGGATATTCCAATTCTCATTAAAATATAGAACAATTAAAAAAACTTGTTGATTTGCTCAGACAAAAGTTGTTGGATCAAGGGAGAATTACTTTTATAATATAACATATAGTAGTAAAATAACTTCGATAAGGGATCAAGTAAATATTAATTATTCTCCTAGTATGTATGAAGTCTTTGTCCATTTCTTTTAGAGTAATTTTTTGTTCAGATGAAATATTTGTGGTCACAAGTCAGACCAATTTTCAGTCTGACCCACTTTCTGTCTATTTTTAAGAAATGTTAATGCAACGTTCTTTTAAGTGCTTCCGGGAGGCAAGACACTTTCCATTCAGCTTTTACATTGCAATTATCTATGTGCAGGTATGCTCAATAATCTTTTAGGCTCTCTGAGGTAAATATTATGTATATTGTTTTTATCTTCCTGTTTCGTCAATATTTTTCAAGTGAGCTAAAGTAAGATATCAGCTCATCTAATTATTTCCCCAATAGATAATGATGTTGTAATTTCTAAAACGTCGAATATGGCGTACTGGTTAAAAAAGCTTCCACTTTCATTTTCATAAATAAAAGTTACTGACTATACAAATGCTTATGGTCTCAAACATACAAAGTGATTAAACGTGGGTGTTCCCTGGTGATATATTTAGACCTATCTTATTGTACAGTATTTGAATATGAACGTCACAAGATCTAAAATCACTACTAGCCTATACTTCATTACTACCACTAATATACATAGTGCAGAAAATAGCAACCTTCAAATGATATCTATGGTTAAAAATGTCAATAGCATAATATAATTGTGTCACTTTATAAGGAAGGAAATGGATTTTTCGTCCTGAGTTAATTCTCTATAACTTCTAGGCGCAAAATACCTGCTCCCACTCTATAAGCCTTAGCCTATAACGTATTTTAACGCATCGCCCACATTCGTATTATTAAAAAAAGTAACTTGGCCGAGTGTATGTTAATGCCCCATAATTCGTATAAGACATGTCATTTCCTGACAAAATTGAAATTTCATTATGGAAAAATAGCAATGGAGATACAGGGAAGACAATTGACCCCTAGGACAATGATATGCACCCCCAATATTGTACCCCAACTTTATTTTCAACAAATTTTAACAATATGATTTTTATTCGTTCTTGTCATAAAATGTGTATCAGAATGTGTTGAAAATTTTCTTGAAAGATGCGTTGCAGTCGCTCCAAGAGGCATGCAACAAGACGCTAGTAGTAGGGGGATAGGGCTAGGAACTTTGGTTGCTAGGCAACGGATGACGTCATAATGGTTGCTAGGGATGACGTCACATCCGGTTTAAGGATGCGCATGCGCGACTTCCGTTGCTAGGGAGATGACGTCATTGGGGAAACCCCTACGGGAATGCCGATGACGTCATGGGAAATCCCAAGGGGGAAATCCCAAGGGGGAAATCCAAGGGAAGGGGAAATCCCAAGGGTAAAACCTCAAGGGGAAATCCCAAAGGGAAATCTCAAGGGGTAAAACCCAAGGAAAAGGGAACTCTTTTATTTTGATTAGGTAGCCCTGAAAAGGGCTGTTTTTTTATTGGACTTGGGCGATCAGACTTGGTCTAATCAAAGTAGGACCGACGACAAGTACAGATTTCTTTCGGTTTTTTCGCACAGATCCGTCTATGTTTGGAAATCCTCCAGAAGGTAGGGCGAACTATGGCCATACACCATAGACACTGGAACCAGTCATCCTCTGGGTGATGGTAATAGGCCATAGGCCTTGTCTTATGACAAATGTCGCATTCCTTGAAATCTGACTTGTCCATGGCGAATATGATTTTACTTGGCATGGTACGCGGTTTTATAAGGCCACAGATCACGTGTTAGATCACGTGACTATTTCCGGTCATACTTGTTGTTTGAGGATCGTTTAGAGACGTTTGTCGATTGGCCTAAATCTAAACCTACACCAATCTCTTTGGCTGAAGCTGGGTTTTATTACCTTCAATACGAAGATACTGTAGAATGTTTTGTGTGTCGCCATAAACTGAAAGAATGGCAGTCTGACGATTGTGCTTGGGATGAACATCGACGTCATTCCCCACACTGTCTTTACCTGAAAATGGTCAAACCCAAATCTTATCGAAAAGGTTATGTTTACGAATGGAAAGGAATATTAAGAGACCAAACCAGTACCATGGCAACCAGTCATAAAGTATATCCCGATTTTAGATCGTGTTTGTCTGCAGCCAAAAAACACGACTTTGATTTTCCAGATTCCATGGGAATTTATTTATGGATCATGAAAGTAGACGAAAATGGAAAAGTATTAGAAGACATGGAAGTGGACAAAATGAATAAAGCAGAATTATTGTTAAAATGTTTAAATATTTAAAATGTTATTTAAAATGTCTTGTTGAAATAAAGAATTGTAAAATATCATAAAATCTCTTTTCATTTGATTTGTTGCCCTAAAAAGGGCTGTCAAGCTATGCCTGACATGGGGTGGGTGTCAAGATCAACACTGTTTAGGATTGTCCTTGTAGTACTTCAAAGCAATCTCCAAACAGCGTTTTTCTTGAGCCCATAGCCAGCCTACAATTGCCCATTGTGGAAATGATGGCAAGAATGGCTCAGCGTTCTGTTAAATAGGCACAAATGACGTCACACAGAACACGTGATTTCTAACAACCAATTGTGTGTGAATGCGCATGCTTATAACGTCACGTGATTTTTTAACTATTTAACGGCTGATGTGGATGTCTAGATTCACTATCAGAGCAACCTGCGAAGATGGCATATCAACTACGACTTGGCGATAGAAAATACAGCAGAAGATTTCATACCAACTCCGTGTATTTGAACGTGGACTTTACACAGAATTGGAATAATGTTTTACCAGCAGAAGTTCCTCAACAGTTGGATAATACTTTTAACCAAATTATCCGGGACATTGGAAACTATTTGAGTTGTGACCCAGACGACCAAGTGAGATTCAGCGTGTCACACCCGGGATTGAAATCACCAGCTTGGATTCCATTCAACAAATGGTCGGGGATAAGAGCTCAAGATATTTTGAACCCTGTGGCGAGAATTCTGCAGTCCAATGAACAGTTTAGATTAGATGAACGTATGACACTTCATGTGTGTCACGTGAGTGTTCCCAAAGGAGATGGTCAAGGCAGGTATCTATTAAAACGAGAATCATTATCACTCGAAGATTATTTAAAGAGAAAGAGGTCGATCGTAGTGGTCAAAAACAAAGATAATTTATGCTTTCAACGAGCTATTGTCATCGCCAAACACTACGCCAATAAAAACGACACACCAGAGTGGGAGACACAAAGAAAACGCTTAACAAAAAGTTCAGGACCTTACAGTTGGCAGACGAAATGCACCGAACGATTGATTGAACAAGTCGGAGCACGTCCTGAAGCTTGTCAAGGACATGAAACCTGGGAGTTGTACCAACAAACTTTAGGACAACAAGGCTACCAACTGTTTGTGTATTCTAGACTCCTATTTGGAAAATTATTGTACAAAGGCAAAGTTTCCGGTACCCCTAAAAAACTTCATCTCTATCATCATGACCACCATTATGACGTCATCGTCTCAATGCCTGCCTTTCTAGAAAGGAATTATTATTGCGACTTGTGTGGAAAAGGTTACAACAATATCGAGACACATACATGTATCAGCGTATGCAGTGCTTGTCGCCGCCCAGGCAAAGATTGTCCCACCGATACACTTCGAGACTGTTTAGAATGTCATCGAACCTTTTTCAGTGAAGAATGTTTTAAAGCTCACAAAACTGGAACCACCCTCAACGCCATCACCACCTGTAACAAATGGAAAAAATGCACTAAATGTTGTAAGGAATGGGACACGAGAAAACGAGGCCGACTATTGGAAGAACATATTTGTGGAGAGTACGAGTGTAAGATATGTCGAAAATGGCACGGTAAAGGCGATAAATGGTGTTACATTCAGACCATAGACATTGACAAAACCAAAGTGGAAGAAAAACAAGACAAAGATGTGACCCGATTCGTCTTTTACGATTTCGAGTGTCACCAAAATACCGGGGAACACATACCTAATTTATGTGTGTTACAACTGTGTTGTCACTTCTGCATCGGACAATCCACTCCATGTCAACACTGCGATTCAACTTGGAACCACCAAAAGGAAATCATCTTCTCAGGACCCAACACTTTGGATGAAGTGGCCAAGTTTTTTGTACACTTATCGGCCAAGAAAGTCGCTCCCGGAGGTTGTGCTACCACCAAGAGTCAAAACATCGTTGCCGTGGCACATAATTTCCGAGGATACGATGGGATGATCATTTTGCAAGGATTGCACAAACACGCCATGGACGTACCCAAAGTCATATTGAATGGTGGAAAAGTCATGACCATTCAACTGGGATGTGTCAAATTTGTCGACTCCTTAAACTTTTTAGCTATGCCACTTCGAGATTTACCAAAGACATTTGGTATCACCGAATTGAAGAAAGGATACTTCCCTCACTTTTTCAACAAACCCGAGAACGCACAATATGTTGGAGATTACCCACCAGTTACCGATTATGATCCAGATGGAATGAGTGTAGGAGAAAGAGAAAAGTTTAT
>NW_008706795.1:910879-916286 GCF_000327385.1 Lottia gigantea
TATTATGTTATTATTGTTCATTGTTGATTGATTATAGTTGAATAAAGTTTAAAAAAATACCACGTCGATCTTTTTTATCCACCCAAATCTCTTTCCGGTTGACAGCCTATAAAATCGCAGCCATTTGTCTTTGGCCATTCATTTGCACCATGGCAGCCCAACCTATGATTGTTGTGCAACTTGTGGAAGTGGATGACAGTCCTGTCAAAGTATTTACCCGCAATGGTAAAACTGTCATCATCACTCCGGATGACATCTACCTTTTGGAAGAGTCGGCGGTGAACGAGACACCTCGAAGACGGAGAATCACTCCAGAGCTGTTAGCCAGCGTCCGTCAGAGGTTCCGTCACAGAGTTCGTCGAAGGCTCTTCTAAAAGGAGTGAGTTAAAAAAACAGCCCTTTTCAGGGCTACCTAATCAAAATAAAAGAGTTCCCTTTTCCTTGGGTTTTACCCCTTGAGATTTCCCTTTGGGATTTCCCTTTGGGATTTCCCCTTGAGGTTTTACCCTTGGGATTTCCCCTTTGGATTTCCCCTTGGGATTTCCCCCTTGGGATTTCCCCCTTGGGATTTCCCCCTTGGGATTTCCCATGACGTCATCGGGATTCCCGTAGGGGTTTCCCCAATGACGTCATCTCCCTAGCAACGGAAGTCACGCATGCGCATCCTTAAACCGGATGTGACGTCATCCCTAGCAACCATTATGACGTCATCCGTTGCCTAGCAACCAAAGTTCCTAGCCCTAGCCCCCTACTACTGCCCTGTCTGCGACTGACCAGAGTAAGTTAAATCATGTATTTAACAGATCTAATGCAATACATCAAAGACATTGACAGGATTTTACAGTTTGAGACAATGTTGCCGACAAATTTAAAGAAACAGTGTTACCCGTTTACAGTACTATAGAATTTTTTTTATATTCAAATCTATGTGACAGGTGGCCTAGCAGCTGCTATGATGTTTTCATCAATATAATAAAGGTGTCAAACCTACCGGGGATTGGAAGAGAAAAAATCGAACGAGGAAGTTGAAACAACTACTTACTGGACTTATACTCTTATACATACTTAGATTACTGAATTTATCTGATTAGTAGGAAAGTTAGGGTGCATAAACAGCACAATATAATAGCATGTCATAATAATAAAAAAGTGTTAGGTGTATTGAGACGAGTCTCAATGAAAGCACTGTGTTAGATAAATTTGCCACAAGGTGAATTAAATAACTATTAATATATCTTAACGTAGAAATATTGGTGTTGTGTGCATAGTAAAGTAGAATTCTATAATATAAGTTTAGAAATCTGGTGCAAATAAAAGCGATAAACGATTGAGATGATTTTTATTCTGGGAATGTTGATATCGGATCGTGCACTGTGACCAATTTTTGTGTAGGGGGACCGAGGAACTGAAATGATTTTTTAATTATTCTATACTCCCTTTAGTTTTTCAAAAATACAGTTCCGTTGAAAGTGTGACATATTTTAAATTAGCGTATGGAGATGATGACATTTTTTTCTCTTAATTTTTTTTAGGATGGATCAATATATTTTGTTAAATGGTGTTAGACTGGGATCTCGATTCTCATTTATAATAGAGTGGTTCCGTGTTCTAATTGGTGAAGGTCGACGTGGTGTTAACAGCCAGCAGGATGAAATAAAAATAAACAGAGCACCACCAGTAAGTCCGAAAGACGTACACGCACCTGAAGAACTACTCTGTAACCCAAGTGAAAGCAGGTTTAAATTTGATCATTATAAACCAACCATTGACGTCCACTTTACTAAAGCCCGTATTCGAGATACTCAGCATGCATATTACAGTACAAAATGACGTTGTACCTGATCGTAATGCGTCTCAAAACATTCCTATAAGAGATGCGGAAACATCAGATGAATATGTTGAAAATTATATGAATAATGGGTTATATGAAGAGGAATTGGTAGAAATGTTAAGATGATACTAGAAACCAGATACAGAATGGCTCATATCTTATCAGATCTAAAACAGTAAACACAGAAATTGATCACTGTAAAGCCATGATAATAGAACACAAAGACAGGGAACATTTTGATTCCTGTAGAAAACGACCACCAAATCTGATAAACTTCTTCACAAATTACAACAGACTTCAACTTCAGAACAGTATCTATCATTTCATTGTGCTTCCTATCTGATAGAGAGACATACGCGATTAACAATGGATGAATTCATTACCCTGGAAAATTACAGGAAAATAGATAGCTTGCCCGACAAGGTAATATATGCCCACTGGCAGCTCTGATTTTTAATAACAGTATATGGCAATACATTAACAATCACCAGTATGAAATATTCAACACTTCTTTTAAACTTTATTAAAATTATTGCTTAAAAGGAAAAAAGACACGGTAAAACTGGAAGCTCGGTTTGAAGGTGTAGACATTAGTAATACTCTACGAGTGTCGTTTGGATTATTTTGGAATTCATGATGGTCTAAGTATTTGATATTTATCATACATGAAATTTATTCCCGTGGCTTTCAGTATTCAAATAAGTTTGAGCAAAAAGTTATTGCCTAGAGGTGCAAATCGCTAGTGTCTTTATAAGGATTATATTAGTATTTGTCAATATATCCTGTGTGGTATTTATGTAGTGAATCATTTAATTGATATATATATATATAATATGTAATTGTATATTTATATAGCAATATACTTTTACTTATCACGTGACTTCAACATAACATCTGCTCTCTAAAAAAAATTTGTGTATTCGTAAATCTGGCAAGTATATGCCTAATTCTCAGCGGAGATGTAGAAGAAAACCCAGGGCCATATACCAGGAGTGGAAGTACGCCAGATATAGGAGCTAAATCGGTCGAATTTGCAGACAATATGAACGTAAAAGAAATGAAGAAAAGAGATGGGAGGACAGGACATCGCTGGTCTCAACACGCACAGTGAATGAATCATCGGCAGAGATACTGAATCTGAGAAATGAGAATAATGGATTTAAAGAAGAACTTGCAAGAAATCAAATGGTATGTGACAGATTGGAAGAACAGATTGACAGAAATGATAATAAATGGAGACAGAACAACATACTGATATATGGATTGAAGGTAGATAACTCCTCCCAGGTTGAAAACGAGGTGAGAGATTTCTTCTCAGAAAGATTGCAAAAAGATAGTCACTCATTGGAATTCGAATCCTGTTACTCCATGATTCCGAGGAACAGCAGACAACCGAACAGCAGACCGAGCCCAAAAATGATCAGGTTTGCCAAACCTAAGGACAAGAAACTTGTGTACACAAAGGTGATCGACCTGAACGACAAAAACATTAAAGTGTCAAATGATTACTCATATTTTTATTAGACAGAAACGGAAAAAACTCGTGAAACATATGCTCGCAGCACGAGAGAGGGACAAGAAGCAACATTGAAATACGATAAACTCCTGACAAATCAAAAACTGTATACTTTAGAAGATTTGGAGTTTTGAAATGAAAATCAGCATCCTAAGACATGGCAACATGCAAGTTTGAACATTGTTTTTTGGAACACTAATGGACTAAAATCAAAACTTGAGTTTGGTGAATATACTAATTACCTTAAAGGATTTGATATTGTAGGTTTGGTGGAGACTTGGTGTGGAGAGATAGACATCAGTGATAAATTTCCTTTCCATACTCATTTTAACTGTATCTGGGGAAATGGAAAAAGAAGAGGTGGCGTCATTATTTTAGTAAAAACTGGACTACTCCCAAGAATAGAAAGAATTTTTCATGAAGTTAGTGAAACTATTTTTTAAAAATTTGATAAAGAATTTTTTGGTTGTGAAAATGATATCATATTTGGTTGTGTGTTCATTGCCCCTACCACCTCAGCAATTCATGAAGATAGAAGTGGAATTGACGATTTTGACCAAAAATTACTGTTGATTAATTCTAAGTTTCCAAATCACCCACTTTTAGTTGGAGGTGACTTTAATGCACCTACTGGAAAATTGCAAGACTTTATACAGCGTGATTCTACTAAATACCTACCAGTGTTAGAAAACGCAAACTATGAAGTTGATACATTCAATCGACACAGAAACTCTCCGGATTCACAAGTCAATGAATATAGATTCGAACTTTTATCTGTTTGCGATGCTTTCGGAATCCACATTGTAAATGGCAGAATCCATGATGATTCTCAAAGGAATCTTACCTGTATAAAATATAATGGGGCCTCAGTGGTTGACTATGTTCTTGCATCAACAGATATTTTTGACAATATCAAGTATTTCAAGGTTGAGCCAAGAGCAGAGTCAGACCACTTACCCCTTGACTTAACCCACTTGCAAATGTGGAAGCAGAAAACATATGCACACCATATACCAAATTGCTTTGGTATGTGAATAAAGCGGACCAATTCAGACTTAATGTGGCAAATATTTTTGAAAATTTTACAATGATTTCCAAAATAGTCTAATGCCTAATTGCAACATTGAGCTGGCTTTGGTCCGTTTTCAAACCTTTATCAGATCACAGGCAAATGAAATGTTGTTAAAACACAGACCATTGTTACAAAAGGAACAGGGGAGACAACCATCCTGGTTTGACGACCAATACCAAACTGCTAAAAAAGATAAATACTTTGCACTTGATAATCTCATAACTCAAATCTGATAGTCATGTTGCAAACTACAATGAGGCTACCAAAGCATTTAAAAAAACTATGTCTTAGCAAGAAACAATGGTATCAAAAAGACCTGTACGACAAACTTTTGAGTAATCTTAATGATGCCACTAGCTTTTGGAAAACTCTAAGAAATGTTAAAAGTTAAAAAAGTGAATGGGCACATTATTTCAGTAGTTTATTCAATGCAGACACAGATCACAATGAGGGAAATGAAGGGCTTTGTATAGAAGCAGGACTGGAGTATCTGAATAGTCGAATATCCCAGAAGTCTCTGTTTGCATTAATAACGCCAAAGGTGGTACTGCCCCTGGGCCGGACGACATTGGCATCGACTTCCTTAAGGCAACTACTGGAATTATTGTGCCAGCCATAACGCTCTTGTTTAATGCTGTTTTTGACAGTGGTCATTTTCCGGAATCGTGGTGCAAAGGTCTGATAACACCTATTTTTAAGAAAGGATAAAAATAGGACAATTATTTTACTTGATAATCTTGGTAAAATTTACACTGATGTCTTAAATAATAGATTGAAAGAATGCTATGAGTACACATATCAATATGAAGAGGCCCAAGCAGGGTATAGGGCTGGATACTCCACTGTAGATCAAATTTTCAGTCTACATGGACTCGTACAAAAATATCACTCGCGCCCTAAAGGCAGAATCTATAGCCTATTCGTCGATTTTTCCAAAGCTTTCGATTCTGTAATCGTCAAAAGTTAATGGCAATACTCATTTCAAAAG
>NW_008706795.1:919918-921137 GCF_000327385.1 Lottia gigantea
GTTCTGATTTGGAATGTCAGGAGGAACATTGTCATTTGGTAGCACATTATCGAAATTATGGTAAAATGGATATTGATCATTTTCTTCGTGATCGTGGTTTTGGTAAGCGCGTATACATCTTCTTGCGTTCCAACAGCTACCATCACTTAAACGAAACGATGACTTTCCTAGGCGTTGAGTAATAGATTTCGGATTAGACAATGTTGACTGAAGTTTATGTCGTTGTACCGGTCTTTTTGTTCTGACGTAATCACCAACTTTCAGATTCGTTTCTCTGGCATTTCTCCTCTTGTCAACATAAGATTTCATCTTATCTTGTCTTGAAGCGATATAAAGTGATCTACTTTCGATGTCTGGAGGAACCGGATCTGGAGGTTTTAGATTTTCTAAAGGTAGTTTTATTTGTCTTCCGATCATTAATTCTGAAGGTGATTTCTTGGTTAAGGAATGCGGTGTAGCTCTGTAAGTTCTAAGAATAAGACGTATAGCTTCTGCAAAAGGTTTACCATCTTGTAAGTGAGCTTTTAAACCTTCTTTGATGACTCTATTAAAGCGTTCTACACCACCATTACACATCGGATTATATCTAGCAGCAAGTCTATGTTTAATACCTTGTGATCTCAGATAAGTTTCAAACTCGTACGATATAAACTGTGGTCCATTATCAGTAATAATTACTTCTGGTATTCCCCATCTTGAAAATGAATTCTCCAAAGAGTCAATGATCACCTTTGAAGTTATTCTAGAACATTTGATTATTTCAGGCCATTTCGAATGTAAATCATGTATCACAAATAAAAATCTAGAGTCTTGAGGAGCGACTTGAACTTCTCCAAATATATCAATCTGAATTTCTTTCCAAGGAGATGTAGGCCATGGTATAGGTTGAATAGGAGGTTGAACGGGTCTAAGTGACTTTTCACTTAAAGCACAAGATTGACAGTTCTTTACAAAATCTTCAATTTGATGATCCATGCCTGTCCACCATACGGTTTCACGACAACGTTGTTTCATCTTAACTATTCCTGGATGTCCTTCGTGAGCCATAGTTAAAACTCTTTCTTGTAGACTATCAGGAATCACAGCACGACAACCTCGAGAGACACAAAAATTATCCCAAATTGACAGTTCATCCCGTAGACGATAAAACGATTGTAACTCATTTGCAACAATTTTAGGCCACCCATTTATAAGAAAATTTCGAACTGCAAAAGATTAT
>NW_008706795.1:921187-921898 GCF_000327385.1 Lottia gigantea
ATACCCGAGACAACAAACAACAAACCTGACGACATCGCTTCCGTGGAAAAACCGGATATTTTAACTTCGGTACCTAAAACATACCAAGGCCGAGCTCGTATGTTATTAGAGCATTTGGAAAAGAAAACACCCTACTCATGGAATGATAAGTACGAATTGACCCATGGCGGTCAGGTAATGAAAGGCACGAACGTGGTGGATATCGTCAATGATTTCATTCGTAACCGCAAGACAAATAATACCCCTTTTGGTTGGGAAGCTGTCATGAGAAGTTTGAGAGAATCAAATATACCTCGAGAAGCCATTGGAAACGATCGTAGATGGGAATTGTTTTCGACACCTCAAACACAACCATCTCCGCCCGCTTTTGAAACTCCCAAGAAACGTACAAGTAAAAAGCAACAGAGGAAAGAAAGAAAATGGCTATCTTTTGACAGCCTATAAAAGAAGCTCACAAACATTAACAGGTCAAAGATGAAGAAGCTAGCACAAGTCTATTATGATCCGGCACATCCTGCGGGATTTAGTGGCGCTCAGAAATGGCCAAGGCTACTGGAGTGCCATTAAAGAAAGTCAAAACCTGGTTAGCGGGTCAACGGACTTATACTTTACATAAACCTCTCAAGAAAAAAATCAAACGATCACCTACGCTAGTAGCAGGCATCGATCACCAATGGCAAGCCGATTTGAGTGATTTGAGTAGTCTCGCCA
>NW_008706795.1:921948-922765 GCF_000327385.1 Lottia gigantea
ACCATTTGTGCGAGGAAAAGTGGTGGCCAAGCTTCACTTTAGAAAGAGAAAATGACATTGTTGGGAAGAGGTAACATTCGAGTGTATCGTGGCGGTGTGCTCAGACAACGAGGGTCCGGATTTTTGTCCGGTTTAATGAACATGGTCAAAAAAGGGGCTGTGATGGCAGGCAAATCTTTATGGAGTGCGGGTAAAAAAGCGATAAAAGAAAATCTCCCACAAGTTGGAAAAGAGGTGTTGAAAGTTGTCCAAGGCAAAGAAACCGTCAAGAGTGGATTGAAAAACATTGTTCAAGATGCCGTCAAACCTGCTTTGAAATCGACGGTGTCGGAAACTTTGAAGAATGTTGTCGGAGGTATAAAAGACCGACAACCACCACGAAAGCGGACAAAGTCATCTGCAGCTCGATCTGTCAACATCAAACGAAAGAGAAGAAAGAAAGATATCTTCGATCATGGCTTCAATGATGCGTAATGATTCCTGTCCCTGTGCTCCTGATGAATTACAACAACTGTTTACCGTTCCTGACACTCAAACAGCCGTTACCAAAGTAACCAAAGTCCGCAAATATCCACTGACCAGCGATTTGAACCATGATGGTCCCTTGGAATTTTTGATTCCTAATTCAAGTACAGATTTCATCGACTTGGCCAACATTAGTTTGTACCTGAAGTTGAAAGTAGTCAAAGAGGATGGGACGAATGTCGGTGCGAATAAAAAAGTCGGACCCGTCAACAATTTCTTTCACTCTTTGTTTAAAGATGTGAAAATGCGCCTAGGAAAAGATTCCGACACGTTGGGACTGCATCCTACCCAA
>NW_008706795.1:922815-923671 GCF_000327385.1 Lottia gigantea
ACANAGCTTTACCTCTTAGGCTGCAATGGCTATGCAATAGTCTTTTTCAAGACTCAGAGAATGATCAGAGTCTTCGGATTATTCTCAGTTTACTTCATAACCGGTAATGGCTATGCAAAAGAACATGAACTCTGCCCACTTGTTTGTTTACTGTATGCCTATTATAATTTAGTATAGTCTCGGCTATCCAGACTAGACATAATGTATTCATGGTTTAACCACGCCTTCGATCATAGTCGCTCTTATAAACATTGTAATTATTAAAAAAGTATGGAATACATATTTTCCTTAAGTGTTTCAAAGAGCATGTGCGTCCATGTTCAAGCTAAGTGCAAACCACTGTGATAATTGTAATTTATAATTTATATATAACCATTTATAACCTGATATCTATGGTCTGTCTTATTTATATATAACCATATAACCATTTATAACCTGATATTTATGTTCTTTTTGATTACATATAAAAATTTATAACCTGATATCTATGGTCTGTCAGATTTATATATAACCATTTATAACCCGATATCTATGGTCTGTCTGATTAATATATAACCATTTATAACCTGATATCTACGGTCTATCTGATTTATATATAACCATTTATAACCTGATATTTATGTTCTGTTTGATTACATATAAAATTTATAACCTGATATCTATGGTCTGTCAGATTTATATATAACCATTTATAACCTGATATCTACGGTCTATCTGATTTATATATAACCATTTATAACCTGATATCTATGGTCTGCCAGATTTATATTTAAAAAATTATAACCTGAAGTCTATATTCTGCTTGATTACATATAAACTTTATAACCTGATTATATCATATATATTTGTAAGTATA
>NW_008706795.1:923721-924745 GCF_000327385.1 Lottia gigantea
AACTATTCCTGGATGTCCTTCGTGAGCCATAGTTAAAACTCTTTCTTGTAGACTATCAGGAATCACAGCACGACAACCTCGAGAGACACAAAAATTATCCCAAATTGACAGTTCATCCCGTAGACGATAAAACGATTGTAACTCATTTGCAACAATTTTAGGCCACCCATTTATAAGAAAATTTCGAACTTGCAAAAGATTATGGTCAGTTTCTGAAGCACGTTTAAGTTCTTTTCGAGTAACTAATGAAAAATCAATTTCTAAGACGGTAGCAGAGTCTATTTCCTGAATCTGCTGACTATTCGGATTATCGATAACTAATCTACTTAACATATCAGCTACTAAGTTTTTCGAACCCGTCACATATTCGATTTTAAAGTCATATTGATGTAAGCGATCTGTCAGTTCGTAGAGTGAATTTTCTACCATACAAATATACATGCCAATGTTCACATGCTAAAATACAAGCTAAAGCTTCTCGTTCGCCTGTGGAATATTTTCTTTCAGCTGAAGATAATGTTCTTGAATAGAAAGAAACGGGACGTTCTCTGCCATGAGAATATTGAGACATAACGGCACCAACAGCTATACCGGATGCATCCGTTGTGACGAATGTAGGCAAATCTGGTGAAAAATGGGCTAATGTAGGAGGTGAAGCGATTTTCTGCTTAAGTAATTCAAACGCAGCAGTATGTTCACGAGTCCATTGCCACTGACTGTCTTTACGTAAAAGACAACGTAACGGTTCAGCTATATCAGCATAATTTGGCACAAATTTCAAATAAAAGTTAGTCGTACCTAGAAATGAAGCTAATTGTTTATTGTCCTTAGGTACTGGCAATTCTAAAATTGAGTCCACATTTGACTTTAGAGGTAAACACCATCACCGGAGACTCTGAAGCCTAAAAAATCAATTTCCTGTGTAGCAATCATACACTTATCTTTGTTCAAAGTTAAATTATAGTCTTGTAAACGTCTAAGAACAGTTTCCAAACGTTGATTATGTTCACGCATGTTTCGACCA
>NW_008706796.1:0-1729 GCF_000327385.1 Lottia gigantea
GAAAGTTTGGTAAAAACTGAATCTCTGAAATCCGCCCACTGATCTATAAATGTATTAACCAACATATTTCATAGACACAGTAGGTATCAGTTTACTAAAAGAGGATTTTTTGTTGATTGAAAAATACAAGATCTAAAGGGAATTTTGCTTTGAAACAGCAGACAAAATCGCCATTTGATCTTTCTTGTTTTAAAAATGAAGTTCTGTGTGATTCTATCAATTGAATAAACATTTAGATTTCAAATCTTAATATGCTACATATAGGAACTCCATATTTTGATGAAGGCACTTTCTTGTCGACTCTTTTACGTTTAGAATTTGACAAGTAACTCTAACTTCGTCACTCTTATTACAAAGTTCATATTATTGATTTTGACTAGCCCTGTCAAACTCAACTGAGATCTAACAGAGAAATGAAATGTACTAATGGCGGTCAAACGTTGGGAAAAGTTCCTAAAAAATTACAAGCTTAAAAGCAGTCGCAGTCGACCTCTAACTGCGAGTTATGCGACCATATTGCGTTCTAACGTTTTTGGAGTGTCTTCGCCACGGTTGGTTGGTTGGTAGATGACAAGTTAACGTTCGCTTCCAGCGGATGCTGATATCGCAAACTAGGTAGTTGTTGGTAGTCGTAGTAGTTGGTAGTTGGATTGGATCAAATTGGATGATTCGGTGTTGTTGGTTTGGTTGTTGATTCTTCGTTAGATCTGGTCTTCGCCACGCGTGTACTGCGCTTTTATACCGCTTTATGAGATGTTACAACGCCTGTCTGACGACCTTCTCGACACTTTATCGGTTTCAACGCGTTGCAAAACATCGCTAAATATTGGCGTTTGTTTTGAACATGTCCAAAATAACCGCCCGCCGTGACTCGACGAATAGTGCATGGCACGATGTCTGACGTGTGCTGCACGCTTATATCACGCTTATGGCGACCTCATGACGCTCTGAGCTAATGTTCAGACGCAGCAGCAGTGCTGTAAGAACGCCTCCCTGACGTGAGGAGGCCATAATCAATATTCAATCGATTTTTCGAGAGTTCACAAAGTTTAAATTCAAATCAAACAATTATTGTGGATAATCAATTTTAATTCATTTATATCGAGTTTCAGTGTGGTTTTCACGCCGCAATCAGTAATGTTTAATTGTTACCTATGTAACTTTATTATTTGTACTCATAATATTCGTGATGCTGATGAGGGTGTGTAAGGTTGTGGGTGTGTGTGTGTGTGAACCACACTGAAGAATTGGAATTGATTAATATGCCGGAATTATGCTAATTTATTAAGTTTTGTCTGTGCTTTTAATATTACATTTAAAGGTGCAGTTCGGAAAAAATTCATTATCAAACACGTCGCAAATTGTACTTGAAAATATTTCTAAAGTATGCTATTAACATTGATGAACAAACTGATTTTTTTAAAAGGGTTAATTAAAAATGAAGAGTACTCATTGTTAACTAAACAGTCTGACCTAATTTTGGTGTTCGCTTTATAATAGCTCGGTATTATTAGTAGAAACCTTTTGAAAAGCTAAGAGACATTATTAGCAATATCTAATCTGACTTTCTGAGAGTTCACATAGTTTGTATTGTTAATTGGGTTTAAGTAACATATAAAATAATTTTA
Organism: Lottia gigantea; assembly: GCF_000327385.1. Taxonomy (NCBI): domain Eukaryota; kingdom Metazoa; phylum Mollusca; class Gastropoda; family Lottiidae; genus Lottia; species Lottia gigantea. The sequence goes on from NW_008706796.1 coordinate 1,629, forward strand.
GAGTGTTCACATAGGTAGTTGTTCATTTGGTATTACATTCCATTGTAGCAAAAAAATATACTTTCATTTTCTGAGATTCCATCTAACTTTTATTGTTCATT
>NW_008706796.1:27219-29335 GCF_000327385.1 Lottia gigantea
AATCTGAAACACACGGATGTAGACGATAGTTATGTGAAGAAACCTTGAAAATCAAACGATCTTGTCGTCGTTGTCGTGATCGTGATAAATTTCTGGGTTGTTGTCAAAGATTTTATTGTGTGTTGTTTGGATCATGCATAGAATTGGGAGACAAATAACGAAGGATGAGAAAAATAATAGGCTTCCGATTTGTGTTGATTCATTTTCAAATAAATGTGTGATTCCATCATGTTTCCATCACGTCGCCAAAACTTCCGCCAAGTTTCGTTTCGTAGTATGAAATCTCCGATCCTAAAAATTAACACTACTAATTTTAGCGCTTTAGTGATTTAAATCCCACCCTTTGTTTTTATAAAATTATTGTAATGTATTTCAAGGGAAGTAACTTGTCATATCAATATATTTCGAGTAGGTCAATAGGACAAATAATTTGATTAATAATACAGAACATCCATGGTTACTATAATGTTATATTATTGTGTATCATTTCATCACTGTACGTTCTATTTTCATACAATTGTCATATGCATTTCATTTGTCCTTAAACTTTCTTATATATTTGCTTCGAAAGTAAGTCAATGCGACAAACATGTCGAATATATATACATTTTTACTACATACTATACTGCAAACCTGAATTACAGAGAGACAATGTAACTGTGTATCTTTCAATATCGTTGGCCTGTTTAATTACTATACGCTGTGTTTTACAGTATTATTTCCATATGTATATCAAGGGAAGTAACTTGTCCCAAAACTTTCATATCAATATATTTTAAGTACGTCAATGGGACAAATGATCTGATTAATAATACAGAATATCTATGGTTACTACAATCTTATATAGTTGTGAAAATCTGAATTCGTGAAAGACAATGTAACAGTGTGTATCATTTCATTATTGTCATATGCATTTCAAGGGAAGTAACTTGTTCGAAAACATTCATATAATTTTATTTCGAAAGTAGGTCAATGGGACTAATACTCAACGGTTAATAATACGGTATATGTATTGTAATTATATATTGCTGAGCAAATCTGAATTGATGAAGGACCATGTAGAAATGTATATGGTCTATTTCATTACTTTACCTAATGCTTTTACAATACAATTACCATATAGTTTATTACATTTCGAAACACGGAACCCTATACGGAAATATATAAATGACCCCAATAAATGATAACATCGATAACACCATAGAAAACAGAATATTGAACCCAAGTGTTGTTGATACGATGATTTATACGTCTGTAGTCAAATGACAGTTCTACTAGTTAACATAACTGTAGGACGAGGCTAGGACAATCATAGATACACTTATTAACAAGATACCATATGTCACATATTATTAATATCGGCCCACTTGACTTCATTTACTGGGTATAAAATCATGTTTTGCAATATTACTTCCTCCAAAATACTATTACCAAAAATAAAATACAAACTATCCAATACACCCGTCATACCGGACTATGTAACTCGTGGTATTACGCTACGAAGTCTCCTTTGCATATCTAATCGAGTGTTCAGCGTCTTTACTGCGCTTTTATTGTGTTCATGGAGAATTTACCACTGTTGTATTAAGACGTTCTCGATTCAAATGCATTCCGCCACATTCCACAAAACCTTGGCGTATGTTTTAATCAAACTGTTTTTGGAACGTTGGTGAATGTATCACCAAATTGAACGTTTTTAGAACACGATTATATATGACGTGTTTTCTTCTACTTTGGACATGTATTACTTGACTGTTACACGTTTCATACCTTTTATGGTTTTGTCAACTGATGAAGTTGAGCTGTTGAAGGGTTTCTAGTATTGGAGCTGTCTCAATGGGGTTTCTACACTACTCCTGAAAATATTACATATTTCTATTTTGTAGCACCGTGGTCAGCTTATTTCATATCAGTTGTTATGTAATAAATATTCTTTACTTATTATTTTACTTATACAATCAATACGCTTCATTTTACTATCAGCGAATACGGTCACACCGTTTTGATTGCTCAGAAAATCACTACTGCATAGGTAATTCTAAGTGAACCAGGTTTATTGCAATATAATTGAAACCATGACTTCAATTGGTAGATACGACGATGACTTGATGCTTGG
>NW_008706796.1:35071-36269 GCF_000327385.1 Lottia gigantea
TAGTGGTAGTAGTTGGTAGTGGTAGTAGTTGGTAGTGGTAGTAGTTGGTAGTGGTAGTAGTTGGTAGTGGTAGTTGTTGGTAGTGGTAGTTGTTGGTAGTGGTAGTAGTTGGTAGTGGTAGTAGTTGGTAGTGGTAGTAGTTGGTAGTGGTAGTAGTTGGTAGTGGTAGTAGTTGGTAGTGGTAGTAGTTGGTAGTGGTAGTTGTTGGTAGTGGTAGTAGTTGGTAGTGGTAGTAGTTGGTAGTGGTAGTAGTTGGTAGTGGTAGTAGTTGGTAGTGGTAGTTGTTGGTAGTGGTAGTAGTTGGTAGTGGTAGTAGTTGGTAGTTGGTAGTGGTAGTAGTTGGTAGTGGTAGTAGTTGGTAGTGGTAGTAGTTGGTAGTGGTAGTAGTTGGTAGTGGTAGTTGTTGGTAGTGGTAGTAGTTGGTAGTGGTAGTAGTTGGTAGTGGTAGTAGTTGGTAGTGGTAGTTGTTGGTAGTGGTAGTAGTTGGTAGTGGTAGTTGTTGGTAGTGGTAGTAGTTGGTAGTGGTAGTAGTTGGTAGTGGTAGTAGTTGGTAGTGGTAGTTGTTGGTAGTGGTAGTAGTTGATAGTGGTAGTAGTTGGTAGTGGTAGTAGTTGGTAGTGGTAGTAGTTGGTAGTGGTAGTAGTTGGTAGTGGTAGTAGTTGGTAGTGGTAGTAGTTGGTAGTGGTAGTAGTTGGTAGTGGTAGTTGTTGGTAGTGGTAGTTGTTGGTAGTGGTAGTAGTTGCTAGTGGTAGTAGTTGGTAGTGGTAGTAGTTGGTAGTGGTAGTAGTTGGTAGTGGTAGTAGTTGGTAGTGGTAGTAGTTGGTAGTTGGTAGTGGTAGTAGTTGGTAGTGGTAGTAGTTGGTAGTGGTAGTAGTTGGTAGTTGGTAGTGGTAGTAGTTGGTAGTGGTAGTAGTTGGTAGTTGGTAGTGGTAGTAGTTGGTAGTGGTAGTAGTTGGTAGTGGTAGTAGTTGGTAGTGGTAGTAGTTGGTAGTGGTAGTTGTTGGTAGTGGTAGTTGTTGGTAGTGGTAGTAGTTGCTAGTGGTAGTAGTTGGTAGTGGTAGTAGTTGGTAGTGGTAGTAGTTGGTAGTGGTAGTAGTTGGTAGTGGTAGTAGTTGGTAGTAGTTGGTAGTGGTAGTAGTTGGTAGTAGTTGGTAGTGGTTGGTAGTGGTAGTAGTTGGTAGTGGTAGTAGTTGGTAGT
>NW_008706797.1:0-1371 GCF_000327385.1 Lottia gigantea
ACCCAGATGTTAATTCATACTCAGATGTTTATTCATACTCAGATGTTAATTCATACTCAGATGTTAATTCATACTCAGTTGTTTCATTCATACTCAGTTGTTAATTCATACTCAGATGTTTTATTCACACAGATGTTTTATTCACTCAGATGTTTCATTCATACCCAGATGTTTCATTCATACTCAGATGTTAATTCATACTCAGATGTTTCATTCATACTCAGATGTTTCATTCACTCAGATGTTTCATTCATTCTCAGTTGTTTCATTCATTCTCAGTTGTTTCATTCATACTCAGTTGTTTCATTCATACTCAGTTGTTTCATTCACTCAGTTGTTTCATTCATACCCAGATGTTTCATTCATACTCAGTTGTTTCATTCACTCAGTTGTTTCATTCATACCCAGATGTTTCATTCATACTCAGTTGTTTCATTCACTCGGATGTTTCATTCATACCCAGATGTTAATTCATACTCAAATGTTTCATTCACTCAGATGTTTCATTCATATCCAGATGTTAATTCATACTCAGATGTTTCTTTCATATCCAGATGTTAATTCATACTCAGATGTTTCATTCATACTCAGTTATTTCATTCTAATTTCAGTTCATTTCATTCATTAATTCTATTATTATTTTGTATGTGTGCAGTTTTTTGGTTCTTAAGGTTGTAGAGTTAATTACTTGGTTAAAATTGAAAACTATACAATAAGTTAATATAGTATGATGTAAAGAGACAGTTTGAGTCTATGTCAAAGTCTGATACAAAAAATGTGCACTGTGTAGATTAAAGACATATGTACAATAAATTCCAGTATTCTAGTGCAAATATAAATACTTATAGGACATAATATTCATTCATTCAAATGACCAAGATATTAACATTGAGGAGTATCTGGTATAATTAATTTCATCTTTACAATCAAATAGAGCTTTTGTATCAAAAATACCAAAGAATTAAGGTTTATTTTTCTTGACTTGATACTAGGTGAGACCCATCCATAAGTCTGTAATTTAAAGAGTAGAGTACTCATTGACATGGATTGGGCCCAATATTATTTGCATGTTGAGCAAGGGAAAAAACTTTTCTGGAAATAGTATTGTGAATTAGAATGTTCAAAGATTATAAAATGATATTAGAATTGGATCAAGGTAGATGTATTAATTGTAGATTGTATAATAAAGGTCAATGATAGCTAGTGACCAGGTCATACAAGCTAGGTCAGTCCAACATCACCTCAATTCTTATGTAAGTTATGAATATTATTATATTTATTGTACACTATTATAATAATAGCATAAAATGGAATAATGATTCTGAGACTATGTTAACTTACAGGAATAAATCGTGTTATTTTGAAAACAAT
>NW_008706798.1:0-1371 GCF_000327385.1 Lottia gigantea
AAGTATACAAACCAAATCATAAGCCACATTGCCTCTTTGGAGGGGATGTTGTTTTAACAAATACCAGTAAAAATAGAAAATAGAACAAACTTTCTTTCCGTAGTTTTATTAGTTTTTATTATAACTTTTTATTTTCCCGTGTGAATAACCTTTCTCCTTACCTACTGAATTCTACATTAACCAATCTCGTCTAGTCTAAACAGCCATACCAGTCTTCTCATTTACACTTGATATATCCTTTATGTAAGGGATAGAGTACGAAGACTGTAAAATAAGCCAGAAAACAGATTTACATTTGAAATAAACCAAAGTAATCAGTGAATAAATAAATTAGTGACATGACATGAGATGAGAAACAGTTCATTCTTCACTTGGATGATTTTACATTTGAAATAAACTTTTCAGTTTAATGTTCGTATTGTAATCATAGTGTCAGGTAGGTAATAAGAGAGAGCAAACAACTTATAGATATAACCTATGCATGATAATGATTTAAATGTTGTCTGTAGTATTTATTATATAACATATTCTACTTGGAATGAAGACATTCTATTAGTGCCATTTTTCATCATAAAATAAATACATATCTTTGAAAGTTCCTTTATTGAACAGTTAGCTGAATACATTGTTGTATGTTCTGAATAATATATGTAATAAACATATAATTATATAGTGAAAGATGAGTTTCCTTATTTTCTAGTGTCAACTTGAGCAAACTATTTAATTTCAGATTCTCTAACACCTTTTTGTCTGCCGTTCCAGGACCAACTCTAGTTCATTTGGTAACATGGAGTGCCTATAGAGAAGTGGACTATTTGTCACAGATGCCTAAAAACTACTACCATGCGTGCAGTACACTGTCTTCGACTATGTGCACAGATCAATCGAGTATCCCGTTTGAGATAGAGTGGTCAGACGCGTTTCCTTTGTCCATTTTGGGGTACTCTTGTTTAGTATCATCGACAACTCATTATTTTCACTTATTTGAAGTACACACAAGACGTGAAAGACTCTATAGGATCTATGCAAATGCAGTGATACAATTCGGTTTCTGAGACTTCATGCAGACGTATGCAATGCATGTAATGTATTTTCCTCTGTCTCATGTGGATTTTCTGCATCTCTGAAGGTCCTGGAGTTTTAACCCTATTTAGATACCAGAGGGCAAGGGCTGGAATAGAGATGCAGATGCAGCCCCGTCATTAGGGTGGGGCCCGTGCGGGCCGGACCCAAGCAAGTGAGAATTAAGCTCCAGCAAAACATTCTTCAGTTCTGCAGAGATTGATTCATTTACAATGTCTTTGAACAAAATCAAAATATATAGATTTTTGATACATTTTTGGCAAAGTTGTCAGAAAAGAGTTCATCAAA
>NW_008706799.1:0-1120 GCF_000327385.1 Lottia gigantea
CTTTTTGTTTTGATCGATATTTTTTTTTAAATGGGATCATCTCATGGTTTTAGTTGTCAACAATTAGCTTGTGTTTTAGTCTTTTTCTTTACAATTTTAAATGCAGAATTCTACTGAGAATAAATAAACCGCTAAACGAAATCAAGAAATCAAGAATTACATTTTGGCGAAATATTTGTATCAGCCAATGAACTTTTCATATGAGGAAGTATATCAATCATAAGTGAGTAAGTATTTCTTAATAAAAAGTGCTATCAGGTGTCTAGAAAGTAAGCCTACAATAAAAAGTGCTATCAGGTGTCTAGAAAGTAAGCCTACAATAAAAAGTGCTATCAGGCGTCTAGAAAGTAAGCCTACAATAAAAAGTGCTATCAGGCGTCTAGAAAGTAAGCCTACAATAAAAAGTGCTATCAGGTGTCTAGAAAGTAAGCCTACAATAAAAAGTGCTATCAGGCGTCTAGAAAGTAAGCCTACAATAAAAAGTGCTATCAGGCGTCTAGAAAGTAAGCCTACAATAAAAAGGGCTATCAGGTGTCTAGAAAGTAAGCCTACAATAAAAAGTGCTATCAGGCGTCTAGAAAGTAAGCCTACAATAAAAAGTGCTATCAGGCGTCTAGAAAGTAAGCCTACAATAAAAAGTGCTATCAGGCGTCTAGAAAGTAAGCCTACAATAAAAAGTGCTATCAGGTGTTTAGAAAGTAAGCCTACAATAAAAAGCGATGCAGTATGTAGTAGCAAGTTGACTTTCTGATTTAAGTCTGGATCGGCTGGTTATTTTTCACCTGTTCTGATCTAGAATTAGATAAAATAGATTGTTAAATACTGATGGGCTATAGTATGTCATGAACAAGGTTGTCATTTAAAGCTAATTATTTTAATTATTCAATTAATGGTATTTTAGTCTCTCTATCTGGAATCTTTAGCTTGTCTATCTGAATTCTTTAGCTTGTCTATCTGGAATCTTTAGTCTGTCTATCTGGAATCTTTAGCCTGTCTATCTGTAATCTTTAGCCTGTCTATCTGGATTTCTTGCCTTGGTTGTGACGTCAGCTCGGAACAGAACGGTGAATTCCATGGATGAGTAACACATACATTCAGTCTTGCCTTACCAAGGAATTGT
>NW_008706799.1:1318-3568 GCF_000327385.1 Lottia gigantea
GAAATATGTGTATCAGCCAATGAACTTTTCATATGAGGAAGTATATCGATCATAAGTGAGTAAGTATTTCATAATAAAAAGTGCTATCAGGTGTCTAGAAAGTAAGCCTACAATAAAAAGTGCTATCAGGCGTCGTTTCATATATACATGGACAGACACCCAGCACGCTATCTCCATTGAAGAGGTGTTTTTGTTGACGGTCGTGTTTGTCGGTAGTGCATTCCGGTATAGCTGGTATACCATTAGAGAAACATAAAATAAACTAAAAATAAAGGTATAAAGAGACAGTAGTCATGATGGATAGAAGTTTAGGTACCCCCTTCCCTCCCAAAAAACTTTGTGAATTGTTACGCATTACAGTGGTGCTCTCTATAGAGTTATTGCTATCTTTATTGCTGCCGAGGACATGATTCTCTGAAGTCTGGGGACCTCCTCTAGAAAATTGGACTCCCTGAAACGCGATTTCCTGAGATTTCCTGGCGAATTTAAGGTTTATTTCTATAAATACTGTGAGACCACCACAAGAAAATTTTGAAAATCAAGATGGTTGCCAATGTGATTTGACAATATTCAAAAGACGACAGTCGATTTCCTTACCACCAAACACATATAGTTTGATAGCCTAAAAATGGTGTCAAATCATTTATAACCTGAAAATATTAGACGATATTAGAAAGGAGGCTTTTTTTAATTGGAAAAATAAAAACAAAAAAACTAACTTGTTGGATCGAGATAAAAACTTGATTTCAAAAGATTGGATTAATATTTATCAAACAATCATGTACGATCCAGATTGAAAATATAACATACATGTTCTACATATGATGGTGATGAATGGTTTTACGAAATCTTATCGAACTTTAATGTGAAAAAAAAGATCCAATGAAAATAGAATATTTGCTCGGGGATCTTTAAATTAGTAATTTGTTCATGTTCCTTTAGTTATCATATTATAAATAAGTTTCTTTTACATCAATTTCACACAAGTCAAGGGTTCAATCCCAGCATATATCGAGATAATACCTTCGGATTTTTCAACCCGGTTTCCCCCTGTTAGTTATACTGGTAAGAGGAGGGGCTGATTTGAAAAAACCCTCTAGTAGTTCGAATGGGACAATTAGCTGATTACAGGCTGTGCACGCTTAAGACGCCTCGACAGTTGGAAATCGAAAAAGAGCGGGCTAATGCCAATGTCCTGGCAAAATTTCCCTCATTGCATGGCGTTGTCCGTCTTCATTAGCCCACAGGGTGCAGAAAAGTAAGACATAAATCTCCATTCATTTCATTTCCTAAATGATCTTGTGATCTGTATTGATATCTGTAAAATTATACACGGATGTGCCAATTGATTAATTTATCATCAACTAAGATTGTGATGTAATTGTACTTAATGGATAAATCAAGCGAACTGTTGTTATTAGTAATGGTTGCAAGATGGCTGAGGAAATTTATGAACTGATTTGGGAGGTGGTTTTGTATATTTTAAGTATAGGATAAACAAGGCAGGGGGAAAGGGTTTTATATATAAAATCCCACATCCAGAGGGAAAGGGTTTTATCTGACTTATAAACTGACAAGGACTCATTTGCTGAGTTTTTTGTTTGAAAAAACAAACAATTCTTAATAATTAAATAAGGGGCGCAACTCGTGCCTTTAGAAGTTCATTAACCAGTGAGCTAGACGTACTATTTGTAACACTGGGAAAGTTTCGCTCCTTTCAATTCAATTGAGCACTCATAACGATACGGTACGAATCGGGGAATGTAAGTTTTCCCTCGTTACAATCGAATTGCTCTCCGAAACACTAGACGCTTTAAGGATTCTAATATCCAACCAAACAGATTTGGAATAAGTAAAATGTATGCGGCGGTCAAAACCGAATAAATCTCAAGCTTGACCGAAATGTGACTTATTAGGTTTTGTTATTGGATGGTATAAGTAATGATGTAGACAACGGATCATGTCTCATGTAAAGCAGAAGACACATACATGCGGATGCGATGCCTGCGTTACGGTAAGCCGATACGATTATGCGGTACCGTTGCGGCAGGTATGACACATACTTTTGCGTTAAATTTGACTGAACGTCGACGTTTGTTCAACTTCAGCATCATGGATGTCTTGTAAGACGATGTTTTATTCCTGATGGTTGCAGTGCCCTACAGACAAGAGATAAAAAAGAGGAAGAATCGGAGGGTATGGGTGCATCTCATTGACAGAAAATGGAAACAGCAGGGGGCCTTCTGTAAT
>NW_008706799.1:8970-11575 GCF_000327385.1 Lottia gigantea
AGTTACGTTCGAAACCATAAGCTTACTACCGGGGAGCTACGAATACGTAGCCATCAATCCGAATACGCAGGAAGCGTGAACGGCAAAAACAATATCGAATTCGAAGGTAATCTGAATCTGAACAAAATAAAACTGATCTTGAGAAATAACAGTCAAGTCGATTTCAACGTAGAAAATTCGTTGAATGCGTTACTAGGGTTCGATAAACGAATATACGCGCAATCGACATTGGCGCCGTACAAGGCCAACATCGAGAACGACATCGACGTGATCAACATTCACTGTAATTTGATCAACGGTGGATTTTTCAACAAGCACAAACGTCAAATCATATACAGCATACCGACTTTTACGGTGCCGATCGGATACAGAATTATAGAGAAACCGTTTCAAACGACCTATTTACCAGTCAATTCTTTCATGATCAAAGATATAAATCTGGAAATCAAAGACGGTAAAAACAGGTTCATTGACTTTGGCAACGAAGAAATTGTCATTCAACTTCATTTAAAACAATCTTCATTCTCTTCTTGATTAGAAAGATAATCGAAATCATCAAATTCATAGTTTTCGTCAAAACTATACTCATCTTTGTCGTTGTAAGGATACATATTTCCTTCACTGTTTGGTGGTTTTCTTTTAACATTATTCAAATAACTTCTAAAAACTTTAGTTTGTTTATCATTTGGAATAACTACTCCATTGGTGAAACTTTTTTCCCATGGTTTATTAAATTCGTTCGACACATCATGTCCGCTTGCTAACTGAACGTAATCTTCTACACTTATCTTATCATTAGAATAACCTTTAAACGTTTTCTTTTCTTTTAAGACACCATCAGAAGTCAAAACGCTGTTGTATTTGACTTTTGGTGCTAAATATAAACCAAATATAATTCCACCGTCACCGTAATCGTTTTTACCTTTGCAATAGTCTTTTTCGGAGACCAAACCAGCTCTGTTTAGTTTTTTCCAATTTTTGGATGAAATGTACAAACTATCGGTGTCGGTATAGTAAATTTCGGGTTTATAAAATCCATTTATGACGTGAATGAAATTGTTCATTATTTTTTTACTGTGAGATAAAGCGAATGATCCCAAATGACTAGGTGTTAGTCGTGTAGATTTACTATCTTCGGTATTAATCTATTTTTCTTCAATTTCCGTTTCAACAATATATTGAGTATCATTAATTTTCTCATAGGTTTTAACGCGTGAATCAAAGTTGGCCTGTAAAGTTGCTTCATTCCATAAATGTCTAGTTGTGAATATATCTTTCTGAATTGATTTACCATACAAGGAATTACCTAATAATTTCATGCAATTACTACCCACGATATTACCTTCTCGTTTATATTTATTTCTTAAATCTCTCAAAATTAAAATATAATCTCTATAGGGTGGAGTTTTAAAATTTTCTTCGTAAACTATACTATCTAATATTCTAATAATTCGTCCACCGGCTTTCACTATTTCTTGAATATCGACCGATGTTAAAACGTCGTGACAGAAACCATTTCTGAGCCTGATTTTGTTACCAGTTTCCTTTTTACCTTCTTTATTCGTGAAAGTGATTTTATCTTTAGCTGGTATCGGTTGGAAGAACATGTTTTTGGGATAGTCAAACCACACTGTTAAAATAGCTGTTCTAGGTCTGAATTTTTGTTTATTGAAGAGTTTTACAAATTCTTTTTCTTCTTCTGGTAGAAACGGTCTTCCACTTTCCGCTCTCGGATATTCACTGTCTAAATCCGACATGGCGGAAACGTATAAACCGTTAGCATCAAATGCCATTAGTTTAGTACATTCTATTTTTTTAAGTCTCGAATGAACCTCCGTTTTGTCTTTTGTGCTTGCGTTTGTATTCTTTGAATAAATCAATTATGTTATTACTTTCACTTTGCGAAATATATTCCTATAATACGTTACAAATTTCATCCATTTTGTTCGTTTCAAATGATTTTCTATTTGCCGAAACTCTTCCTCCTTTAATAGATCGTCTGATAAAATTTCTTATAAAAGGATTAGTGTGCGAATAACCTTTTTCTACGTTTTCTTTTTCGGTATGTTTCGCAACCATTCTAGTAGTTTCATACCATTCTTCTTCCACCATTTCTTTATCGTAATGATATAAATAATACCAACCCTTTAAAGAAAAAGATGGAGCCGTTAGATTATTGGACATATTCTGGTTTACAACTTCTTTCGTGACTTGGTTGTATTTTATCAAACAAGCTCCCAAACAGAGAGTGTCTCTTGGCGTAAGGTTCCCATTCGTGTCTCAATTCCTCCCAGTTGTGAAATTAATATGTTGTAAATAATTACCCTTTATTTCTTTCTGTCTTTTCCATTTTTTCTGTAAATCTTCATCCGTGTATGGATTAGATAAAGGAAAAGATAGAATTCCTCTGGGTGTTTTAAAAGGGCAATGCGTTATTTTTTTTGCATTTTTAAGCACGATCCAGTTGTCGAATCCACTGCCGTTATGAGAAATTAATATTAATCTCTTTCTATCATATTGACCTAAATATTTCAACATTTGATCGATGCAATCTGTACCTACAAATATTTCTACTACATTCATTAGTTTATCATAAAATTCTTCG
>NW_008706800.1:0-1371 GCF_000327385.1 Lottia gigantea
CTGTAGCTCAATTTACATCTAATGTAAGTATAACTAATATATCTGGTATTTTAACACCATATACTGTAGCTCAATTAACACCTAATGTAAATATAACTAATATAGCTGGTATTTTAACATCATATACTGTACCTCAATTTACACCTAATGTAAGTATAATTGATATATCTAGTATTTTAACACCATATACTATAGCTCAATTTACACCTAATTTAAGTATAATTGATATATCTAGTATTGTAACAGCATATACTGTACCTCAATTTACACCTAATGTAAGTATAATTGATATAGCTAGTATTTTAACACCATATACTGTAGGTCAATGTACACCTAATGTAAGTATAATTGATATATCTAGTATTTTAACACCATATACTGTAGGTCAATTTACACCTAATGTAAGTATAATTGATATATCTAGTATTTAAACACCATATACTGTAGGTCAATTTACACCTAATGTAAGTATAATTGATATATCTAGTATTGTAACAGCATATACTGTAGGTCAATTTACACCTAATGTAAGTATAATTGATATATCTAGTATTTAAACACCATATACTGTAGGTCAATTTACACCTAATGTAAGTATAATTGATATATCTAGTATTGTAACAGCATATACTGTAGGTCAATTAACACCTAATTTAAGTATAATTGATATATCTAGTATTTTAACACCATATACTGTAGGTCAATTTACACCTAATTTAAGTATAATTGATATATCTAGTATTGTAACACCATATACTGTAGGTCAATTTACACCTAATGTAAGTATAATTGATATATCTAGTATTTAAACACCATATACTGTAGGTCAATTTACACCTAATGTAAGTATAATTGATATATCTAGTATTGTAACAGCATATACTGTAGCTCAATTAACACCTAATTTAAGTATAATTGATATATCTAGTATTGTAACAGCATATACTGTAGGTCAATTTACACCTAATGTAAGTATAATTGATATATCTAGTATTGTAACAGCATATACTGTAGGTCAATTAACACCTAATGTAAGTATAATTGATATATCTAGTATTGTAACAGCATATACTGTAGGTCAATTAACACCTAATTTAAGTATAATTGATATATCTGGTATTTTAACACCATATACTGTAGGTCAATTTACACCTAATGTAAGTATAATTGATATATCTAGTATTTAAACACCATATACTGTAGGTCAATTAACACCTAATTTAAGTATAATTGATATATCTAGTATTTTAACACCATATACTCTAGGTCAATTTACACCTAATTTAAGTATAATTGATATATCTAGTATTTAAACACCATATACTGTAGGTCAATTTACACCTAATTTAAGTATAATTGATATATCTAGTA
>NW_008706801.1:0-1371 GCF_000327385.1 Lottia gigantea
AAGAACTGTATATTTATGATTGGAAGAGCTCATTGTAAATAAAGGGGTTTTCTTTGTTAAATAAAACAAATATTATACTTTGGTTATCTTTAATTTTCATCTAGTTTCAGTTGAATTTTGAACATGATTCTCATGCTTATAATGTAATTTAGCTTGAATATTTAAGTAGGGGTTTTAAAACTAACAGTAGTGTTCTAATCTAACACATCAATCATAATACATTAAGGGGCTACTATAACGTGAATAACACCCATTTTAAGACTGTTATTAACGCAACTTGTCAAGTATAAAGTGATGGTACATTACCATTACACCTGTATTGTAATGCATTTTGATATTTCACCCTAAAGCGCACAGATAGGATCGTCAAATTGCATTATGTTTTTTTCATACTTTAGCGCATTTCAATATTTCAAAATTGATGTGATACTGATCTCCAAATTGAAGCTTGTTTTACTAAAATTTGGTTGTAAAAAGAGAAGCCAACATTGCTTAGCGTGTTAGTCAAAAAGAATATTATCTTCCGTATCTCAGTTAAAATTTATTCAGTGGCCAATCTTTGGTCATCACTTGTAATTTGGCTTGTTGTGCAGAAATCAATGACAGCTTATCTTTAAACACCTATAACCTCAATCATTAAATGGATTGTGAAGAGGTTTCCTAAACATTTATGTATATTATGGACATTGATAGCATCAATTTGTACCATTCCAATTGTCAGTCAGACATCTACGGTTTCTGTGATTCTACTGAAACTAAGAGTTTTATAACATCACTAGCTGTCAATGTCGTATTATTAGCATCATTTGTAAAACTAAATGCATAGTTTTAGAGAAATTGCATAAACCACAGACGGCTGACTGAAAATAGGAATGGTGCAAATCGATGCTACCAGTGTCCCTGTTTTACATAAATGTTAAGGAACCTCTCAAATGATTGAACTAAACTTTAAAAAATATGCATAATGTTGAATGACTAGAATCTACAACTTAAGCTAAGATTCCATATACGTGTCATGCGGATACGTCATGCATCATGCCTTTAAAAACGAAATGGTTGGTTTAAGAGGGTATGATTCCATACATGCTGAACCGGTATCCGTCAAATGGTCTCCGTCATGCGTAAAAAAAAAAAATCGCCGGGTCTAGCGATTTTTGACGCATCCGAACGCCTTTCCGCGTGAAGATCTCCCAAATGTGACGTATTTTGTGGGGATTCCCTGTCTTTTTTATGCACCAAAGCATACATCTGTCTAGAAGTCTGTGCGTCAAAAGAAAGATAACGAAGACGTTTAACGCACATATGGAATCATATTTGACGCATGACGTATCTGCAAGGGCCATTTATGTCTGCATGACGCGTATATGGAAT
>NW_008706802.1:0-1859 GCF_000327385.1 Lottia gigantea
TATACCCCCTCAGGCACCGCCACTGTCTTAGAATCATACTAGTGATCCTTTGGATCGCTTTTAGTTGGTAAGTCAATCAATAAATTTAACACAGTAATATTGAGATATTGTAACTGATGATAAAAGAGATGTCTCCTATTTTCGTGATGTATTATGTTTTGTTGGTTAGTAGATCTATGAATTGTTTATTAAACAGATAATTTTATTGATTTATTATTTTGATGGCCTACAACATTTTCTGTAAAACAATTGCCTTGGGTCATGGGTAAGGCTGAGTTTAGAGTTCCAAAATGAGATCAGGAACAAAATGAGATCAGTACCAAAATGAGATCAGTACCAAAATATGATCAGTATCAAAATGAGATCAGTACCAAAATGAGATCAGTACCAAAATGAGATCAGTACAAAATGAGATGAAAAATGAGATCAGTACCAAAATGAGATCAGTACCAAAATGAGATCAGTACCAAAATAAGATCAGTACCAAAATGAGATCAGTTCCTGAGTTCAGTACCAAAATAAGATCAGTACCAAAATGAGATCAGTACCCCAATAAGATCAGTACCAAAATGAGATCAGTACCAAAATAAGATCAGTACCAAAATAAGATCAGTAACAAAATAAGATCAGTACCAAAATGAGATCAGTACCAAAATAAGATCAGTACCAAAATAAGATCAGTAACAAAATGAGATCAGTACCAAAATAAGATCAGTACCAAAATGAGATCAGTACCAAAATAAGATCGGTGCCAAAATAAGATCAGTAACAAAATAAGATCAGTACCAAAATGAGATCAGTACCAAAATAAGATCAGTACCAAAATGAGATCAGTAACAACATGAGATCAGTAACAAAATGAGATCAGTACCAAAATAAGATCAGTAACAAAATGAGATCAGTAACAAAATGAGATCAGTACAAAAATGAGATCAGTAACAAAATGAGATCAGTACCAAAATGAGACCAGTTCTAAAATGAGATCAGTACAGAAATGAGATCAGTAACAAAATTAGATCAGTACCAAAATGAGATCAGTACCAAAATAAGATCGGTGCCAAAATAAGATCAGTAACAAAATAAGATCAGTACCAAAATGAGATCAGTACCAAAATAAGATCAGTACCAAAATGAGATCAGTACCAAAATGAGATCAGTAACAAAATGAGATCAGTACAAAAAATGAGATCAGTAACAAAATGAGATCAGTACCAAAATGAGATCAGTAACAAAATGAGATCAGTACAGAAATGAGATCAGTAACAAAATTAGATCAGTACCAAAATGAGATCAGTACCAAAATGAGATCAGTACAGAAATGAGATCAGTAACAAAATTAGATCAGTACCAAAATGAGATCAGTACCAAAATGAGATCAGTACCAAAATGAGACCAGTTCTAAAATGAGATCAGTACAAAAAATGAGATCAGTAACAAAATAAGATCAGTACCAAAATGAGACCAGTTCTAAAATGAGATCAGTACAGAAATGAGATCAGTAACAAAATGAGATCATTACCAAATGAGATCGGTAACAAAATGAGATCAGTAACAAAATGAGACCAGTTCTAAAATGAGATCAGTACCAAAATGAGATCAGTGCCAAAATAAGATCAGTACCAAAATGAGATCAGTTCCTGAGTTCAGTACCAAAATAAGATCAGTTCCAAAATAAGATCTGTACCAAAATGAGATCAGTACCAATATGAGATCAGTACCAAAATAAGATCAGTACCAAAATTAGATCAGTACCAAAATGAGATCAATTATATGCTACCAATCAATAATCGATTAACATGAAACATATGAATGTCTTATGCATTACTGGTATTTTTACGGGCAACTTTTAACTTATAACA
>NW_008706802.1:26119-28504 GCF_000327385.1 Lottia gigantea
ATAACAAGAAGAAAGTTTAGTAGAGTGAACAATAATAAGAAGGATTTTTAATAGAGTGTGAACAGTAAAAAAAGCGGGAGTGTAGCAGAGTATGAACAATAAAAAGAAGGAAGTTTAGTAAATTGTGAAGAATAACAAGAAGGCAGTTTAGTAGAGTGTGAAAAATAACAAGAAAGTAGTTTAGTAGAGTGTAAACAATAACAAGAAGGAGTTTTAGTAGTGTGTAAACAATAACAAGAAGGAATTTTAGTAGTGTGTGAACAATAAAAAGATGGGAGTGGATTAAGAGTGACAAAAGACGAAGAGAGATGGAACTGAAACGGGCTGAAGTGGGGAAGTAAAGAGAAAGAAGCAGAAAATCGGCAACGAGACAGGAAGAGTGAAGTAGGGGGAAGAACCCTTGTAATTTAGATAGACAGTGCAGAAAACAATGGTATAGAGGAAGAGACAGATTAAAGGGGAAGGGACTTTATAGAGTTTAACAGAGGGGGAATACTGGACAATGGGGCTTTCTCTTAAATTGAGAGGTACTTAATGTACCTCCGTGCAATGCTTCGAATTACAGTACTCCAAAGGCTTATCATGGGTGGTCGTTTGACCAGCTCTGTGCAACTGATTAGATACTGTTATAAACAAACAACAAAAATTTGATTAAAACAATTCTCATAAGCCGCTGCATTGGTCAAATAAAATTGCAAATAATTCCCTCCCTTTAGTAAAACGTATATAAAACGTTACTATTTGCAATTGTATACTCAAAATGAAATGAAGTTAATGGAGTTTTACGTCCTACTTTTCTGATGTGGGCTAATGAAGACGGGCAACGCCATGCAGGGTGCAATGAGGGTAATTTTGCCAGGACAGCGGCATTAGCCTACTCTTTTCCGATTTCCAACTGTCGAGGGATCTTTAACGTGCACAGCCTGTAGCACACGGGGCCTGGGTTTATTGTCCCATCCGAACGACTAGACGCTTTTTCTATGTCAGCCGCTATCACCTGCATCACTGACAGGGGGAAACCGGGTTGAAAAATCCGAAGGTATTATCTCGACCTATGCCGAGATTGAACCCTGGACCTTCAAGTTAGCGAGCAAGCGTCTAACTCGCTGAGCCACCGCGGCTCCAATTGTATACTCAAGATTAAATAATTAAATAGTATTAATTAAATAATCATATAGTGAAATAGAATAATTATATTTCTAGTCTAAACAGTCTACGGTTTTCTTATATCACGTGATGCAGTGGTTTGATTGGATTACAGGCCAACGAATTCGAGGCATTGCAATTTAAGAGAAATCCCCGTTGTCCAGTATTCCCCCTCTGTTAAACCCTATAAAGTCTCCATTTTAATCTGTCTCTTCCTCTATACCATTGTTTTCTGAACTGCTCTAAGTTACAACCTGTTCTCCCCCTACTTCACACTTCCTGTCTCGTTGCCGATTTTCTGCTCCTTCATCTTTACTTCCCCCTCCACCCACTTGCCCGTTTCAGTTCCCTCTCTCTTCGTCCTTTGTCACTCTTAATCCACTCCCTTCTTGTTATTGTTCACACTCTACTAAAATTCCTTCTTGTTATTGTTCACACTGTGCTACACTCCCTTATTTGTTTTTGTTCACACACTACTAAACTTCCTTCTTGTTATTGTTCACTCTACTAAACTTCCTTCTTGTTATTGTTCACACTCTTCTGCACTTCCCACTTATTGTTCACAACTTCGTTCCTGTTAGCGTTCACAATCTGATACACTCCCATATTTGTTATTGTTCACACTCTACTACGCCTCATTCTTGTTATTGTTAACAATTCACTCCCCTATTTGTTATTATTCACAATTTACAAAACTTTCTTTTGTTATTGTTCACACTCTACTAAACTTCCTTCTTGTAATTGTTCCCACTCTGCTACACTTCCCTATTTGTTAATTTCGGGGAAGGGAGGGTTTGATTCTCCCAAATGTACAGGCCTAGGGTGGAGCAGACACTTTATTTAGAAATTAGGATTAAGGGTCTTGATATTGGGTTTTCTTCTGTTCTTATTCTGATCTGAAATTAGAAAAAATAACTCGCCCGGTGGGCGAGAAGTATAGTATCTGTTATGTACTGATTGTTTTTAGTTTACTATGAACAATATTATCATTTAAGTTCTTATTTTTTGAATATGCAACTATCATTTTCTGCTTATAGACATGGGGGAATTTCTCTTGAAGACTCTTATAGTGGGCATGAACTATCTTGCTTGCTCGATTGCTGGTTGTATTAAACGGGACAACAAAGGGTGCAATGCCTACATTATGATGAATATTTAGTCCTATAGGTCTTGCTGTATTCAATGTCTCAATCCAATGGGCCTCCCTAGATTGTCGGAATTTGATAGTTTCATCTTCGG
>NW_008706802.1:34699-35825 GCF_000327385.1 Lottia gigantea
TGTCATTGATGCAGGTGGGAGGGCTGACATGAAAAAAGCGTCTAGTCGTTCGGATGGGACAATAAACCGAGGCCCCGTGTGCTACAGGCTGTGCACGTTAAAGATCCCTCGACAACCGGAAATCGAAAAAGAGAAGGCTAGTGCCGCTGCCCTGGCAAAATTTCCCTCATTGTACCCAGTATGGCGTTGTCCGTCTTCATTAGCCCACATGGTGCAGAAAAGTAGGACGTAAAACTCCATTCACTTCATTTCATTTTGAGTATACAATAGTAAATAGTAACGTTTTATATACGTTTTACTAAAGGGAGGGAATTATTTGCAATTTTATTTGACCACTGCAGCGGCTTATGAGAATTGTTTTAATCAAATTTTTGTTGTTTGTTTATAACAGTATCTAATCAGTTGTACAGAGGTGGTAAGAAATGATCAATGTATTCTGACACTGCATATGACTCACTACCACAGTCAGATATAATCGGGCGGCCTTTAGGGATTTTATTCGAGATAAACCACTCCTTGGTTGGATTCTTATGGATTTTAGGCAAAGTGTACAAATGTCTCTCGCGACAATCAGGTTTGGCAGACAGATAGTCATATTGTTTCTGTTTGAGATAACTAGTTTTGACTAAATCGGCAAGAATATTATTAATCATGTTAGCAGTTTCTTTGAAAATTGGTTTCGGTAAAATGGCATAATGTTTAGGATTATTCAGTTGATTCTCTGCTTCTGAAACATAATCCTCCCTATTCAGAATGACACAACATGAACCTTTGTCACTCTTTTTAATAACAATGCTATCGTCTTTCTTAAGTAAGTTTAACGCTTCACGTTCCACTCGTGTGAGATTAGGCTTTTCGTGTGTTATGGAAAGGTTCACTGTTTGGCTATTCATACTAGCAAATGCTTTCAATATTTCAGGATGGATGGCGGCCTGAGGGGGTGTCCACGTGGATTTAGGAATAAACATTGTTCTAGCACCACGTGGGGGGTGGTTTCGAAAAAAATATGTGCAGCTAAGATTTCGTTGAAATCGTTCAATGGATGGTCGGAGATAATTCAAGTTAGCTATCTTTGGTGTGGGAATAAACTTAAGTCCACGGTCTAAGATTGAATGCTGAAGGGGTG
>NW_008706803.1:0-1371 GCF_000327385.1 Lottia gigantea
CTCTGTGATGGTTTACATTTTAACTATAGAATATATTATTGTATAGTCTGTATGAATTATATGTAGAAATGATTTCAATTTTAGAGATTTTGTGTTAATATGTGACTTTGTTGTATATATCAATAATTTATCTTGAGTCTTTGTTTTGTTGCAGTAAAAAGAAATGAACTCCACTTTAAAAAACTTGTATTTAATCCAGTAAAGAATAATAATGCCAGGCATAAACATGCCTCTGATAACTACCCCGGTAATACATTCATGGCTATCTTCCACGGCAGAGTGTAGTCCTACTACTCTAGATCTTATAGTATAATAGAGCATCATCTTATATTTATGATTGAATATATGAAAAACACAATAGTGGTGTATCTTGTGGTTTACAGAAGGTCTAACTAATAACATTTTAGGGTATCTGAAATGTAAGAACAAGTCACAATTCTGTAGTCAATGAATTTTGTATACATATAAGCTTACAGTGAACTGCCCTTGTGCCAAGCAGTTCTCTGTGGCTTTCAGCAACCATGTTGAATTAAGCTTACAATGAAAGGAGCTACTTTTCTGGAAAATTAATAAAGATATATAGAAGACAATGCACTTTATCCTTTTGATATACCAGTACAGGCATTCTGTAATACTATAAAACTCCAGTCTTCATTGTTTGGTATTGTTTTTCTGATATCATAATAACATGTCTATGTGTTCTGATAGTGGGCATTTCTTCATTAGAAAATTCCAATATAACTTCATTACACTGAGCAATGTTGGAACCTTTTCAGTGTTGTTAATTTTGAGTAAAACCTACCTCAAAAGATTGAATTAAACTATCAGTTTCTACAGGTATTATATGAACCACATTCTCCACATTTTAACCCTACCACATGAAACTTGGCTTTACTTGTCTAAATAATAACAAAATCATAACATATTACTTCATAAAATTGGGCAATGCGGTGCATTTATCAGCATATACTTGACAGTTTTACCTACATGTTTCAACTAGCATAACTTGACAGCATTAGCTTGGCAGCTTAAAACAGCATTTTCAACCAGCATAAAATTGAAATTTTTTGCTTCTACTGTGTCGATAAACAAATTTACAGTAAATACCTTATGACAATCTCGACATAATATATCTAATATCACATTCTTATACTCTTCAGGCATTTCAGTGTTAGCTAAATCTTCATCTAAATGTTTCCAAACATCTCCCATATCTACCAATGACTCATTACATGTTGGACACGCATAGTTGCTTANAATTAGAAAATATAAAATCATAGGAGATAGAATCACAATACAATACATCTTTACATGAGTAAATTTGATACATACATATATTAGCCTGTGGTCTCATGAACCTGCATTTGGTAC
>NW_008706804.1:0-1464 GCF_000327385.1 Lottia gigantea
AAAAATTTAGCCGCCATTTTGATTTTTCTGAAATGATTCGATTTTTATTCAGACATAACGGCTTATCCGATTTAAATGATTTTGGTGTCAAATGAAAGAAGATAAAAAAAAACATGACTTAGGAAGCCTTTTTTCGATTCTCGATTTTGCTTTTTTGCAACTTCCGGTTGAATTTTTACAAAGTTTAAATCGTCATATCTCGTGATCTTGACTTTTGATGACCTTGACCTTTATAAGGTCAAAGGTCATTGACCTTAGCTATCTGTTAATACTTTGACATTTGACCTCCGACATGTACTTCCGGTTTTATAGCTGTCCGAGTTAATTTTTTCGGATTCTTAATGTGCTTTTCATGCTCTTTCGAGTGATTTATAACAATCGTTTTTAAAGCAAAATTGAAATCCGTGATTTTTTCAAATTTGACTTTTTTTTCACAATATTTCTGTTTCTTTGAGCTTGATGTGTATATATCTTATGACCTATTTTATGTAGAACATTGAAACTTGAAACACAACAAGACAATTTGAATATAAATTAACCTATGACAAAAAAGTTGAGGTGGGCGTGGCACATCCGGGTTAAATTACTAATTGTTTACATTTTAGGAAAGGGGCATAACTCGCATAGGATACATTTGTTCAAAAAGGAACTTTCAGCACAATTACCTCATTATTTTGGCCAGTTTGTGTTAATAGGTCAATTGTTTCAGCTTTATAGTTCCAAAAAAGGAACGGGTTTGAAATTTCCATATTTTCAATTTTCTATTTTGACCTTTATTGACTGTTGTTGACCTATATCTTTTGACCTGTATGATGTAGGAGCTTTAAATTTGGAACACAACATAACATTCAGAATATCAATTAACCTATGCAAAAGAAATTGAGGTGAGCGTAGCACATCCGGGTTAAATTACTCAATATTGACAATTTTGGCAAGGGACACAACTCGCAACGTATACATTTGTTCAAAATGGAACTTTGCATACAATTACTTCATCCGTTGAGCTACGTTGTCTTAGAAGTTCGATTGTTTCAGCTTTATAGTTAAAAAAAATGAACAGGTTTTGAAAATTCAAAATTTTCAATTTTTGAACTTGGCCTTTTTTGACACTGATGTTTGTAGGATCAAAGGTCATTCACATTGGCTATCTATTATTACTTTTATATTTGCTGTCCTATCTCAACTTCCGGTTTTATAGCCGTAAATATTTAAAAATTTTGATGACTTGTATCTCGTAACCTTGACCTTTGTTGACCGTCTCCCTTTCAATGTTTAATGTCATTGACCTTGGCTATCTTCTGATACTTTCATTTGTGAGGTCTGTCTACTTCCGTTATAACAATCTTCCAAAGAATTCTTCTCAACTTTAGACCGTGATGTAATTAACTTAGAAGGTTGATTGAGTCTTTTGCAGTTTTTCTACATTTGCAAAGTCCCACTCTGTGCCACGTGTGGCTCTAGTTT
>NW_008706804.1:7543-9144 GCF_000327385.1 Lottia gigantea
TTTGTATTTTGTTAGTTTTTTTAAAAAAGTGTATCTTTGCAAAGTACTATGATTACTGAAATAATATTCATGGAAGATGTCTTTATAAAAAATCATAGTGCTTTGAATTGTTAAACGTTAATCGTAATAGTTCAAAAGTTTAAGTTTGTTGAAGGGGGGATGTGGCGATATATATTATATAAGGTTTGTGTAGACCAGTGCTGTTGAGTGTCTGGATAAAAGAGACTGTTGACCAAGATAAGATAACTCTAGTTTTGTTGTTGTTCGCAGCCTAGAATAAAGTTTAGTTAGAGTCCACTTGTTATAATTACGTTAGTAAACGTAACACAGTCCACGTTCTTGATGTTTTCGACCAGATTTAATCATATCAAGTAGACATTCAGTCATTGGTATTCCTTGCAATACTTGTTCTATTGACCTTTGCCAAATAGCTGGGACTGATGCTATACCAAATATAAGTCGGTTGTACCGGAACAGACCCTTATGTGTGTTAATGGTGAGTAGAGGTTTCTATGTGTAGATAAGCATTAAGTAGATCTATTTTTGAGTAATTAACTCCACCTGAGAGGTTTGCGAAGATGTCTTCTACTCTTTCTAGTGGATAATGATCAACCTTTCACTGAGGGTTGACAGTTACTTTAAAGTCTCCACATATGCAGACTGCACCGGTCTTCTTGACAACCAGAACGATTGGTGTTGCCCATTCACTGGATTCAACTCGCGAAAGTATTCCAGCAAATTCTAGCTTTTCTAACTCTTCCTCCACCTTAGGTTTTATAGGCTACTTGTCTTGGTTTGCAAAGTTTTGGTACTGCATTTTCCTTTAATTGCAATTTTGCCTTTGTATTTTACTGTATTTGTTCAACAGGGACTGTGTTTGGTATTCTTTGATGTCTCTATAAGAACACGAGCTCTTAAGATTGACATCTAAATGTTTCACCTTCACCTGTAATAACGTACAATGATAGATTTTTAGCTTTACTATCATTTACTTTGACATCCATTTTGACAAAAGGTTTTATTTTCTGTCCTGTATAAGTTTTTAAGGTAACTGATGTTTCATCTAATTGAGCATCTGGAAAATATTGTCTATATTCTCTTTCTGAACATATAGTAACAGCTGCACCAGTATCAAGCTCCATTTTGATATTAACTCCATTTACTTTAGGCTCTATCCATAAGACATCAGGATTTTCTCTGTCAACTTTATTGATATAAGCTAAATCAATTTCTATGTCTGTATCTTCTGATTCATAACTATTGTCCAATGAATGAATACATTTATTCTTACTATTGTGTTTCTTATGCTTTACTTGTTCCGAATTCCTGCATGCTTTTGCAAATGTGACCTTTTTTTACCTCATTTTAGACAAGTTTCATCTTTAAGTCTGCATTCATCTTCTCTGTGACCAGGCCTTATACGCCTTTCATATTTTAGGATTTTCGATTTTTCACCTGCCTGATTTTTATACGCCCACATGAATATGTGGTCGTATATTGTAGTCGCCCCTGTCCGTCAGTCCGTCGGTCTGTCGGTCTTGTGAGCACTATAGAGACTACAGTTTTTATCTGATTTTGATAAAACTTTGTGTGATGCTTTA
>NW_008706804.1:10492-11327 GCF_000327385.1 Lottia gigantea
TTGATGTCTGACCTATGAGCATTAAAGCGAGTTCGTAAATTATTCTTAGTTTCTCCTACATATTGTTTGGGGCATTTCTTGCATGAAATTAAATATATTACATTCGAATGTTCACATGTTAGATGTTCCTGGATCGGGTACCTTTTATTCGTAGAGTTGCTTACAAAATAATGAGTTTCTGATATAAAGGGACATGTTTTGCATCTACTGGACAAACATGGAGCACTTCTTAAACCTGGAGGTACTTCGGCATAAAGTCTGTTTTTAGCTGCTATCTGTGCTAAGGTGGAATTTTTTATGTTTCGTAAAAATCGTTTAGAGTACCCACATTCTTTCAGTTTTGAGAAAACAATCGTACAGGCTTGGTTGAAATCAGAAGATCTTGTACAAATTCGATGAAATCGTAAAACTTGTGACTTAATTATACCAGAAAAGGTGTGTTTTGGGTGAAAGGAGCTCTTGTGCAAGAGTTGATGAGTATCAGTTTCTTTGAAATAAACTTTAATATCCAGTTTATTTGTTTCTGCTATGGAATCTCCCTTAAAGACTGTGGTATCGAGAAAGTCTATGCTTTTGTCACTCACGTTTGCGGTTAGTTTGATAGAAGGATGGTGGTTGTTGAGAATTTCAAAGAATTCCCAAAACTGTTCGATAGAATAAGTCCAAACCATAAAAATGTCATCCAAAAAGCGTCCGTAAAAAAGTGGGTCAAATGGACAGAGGGGCAACACCTCACGTTCCCACTCTGCCTTGCGTACGAAGGGGCGAATGTGGTGTGATCATTGGAATTGATAAGATCTCGGACAAATTCTAACAAGAGATATTTATGATGACA
>NW_008706805.1:0-1370 GCF_000327385.1 Lottia gigantea
TAAGGTGCCATTGATTGACAGGTACTTGCCAATTGAAGAACTTTTGCTTTCAGCACATTTTTATAGGCTCATCAGAAAAACTATATGGAACTAAAGTGAATCTTTTTATCATAATGAGGAAATGAACACTGATTTATCATTTGACAAACCTTCATGATCTTCCTGAAATAAATATCATTGAAATATATTGTATTGACCAACATTTTTGTATATTAAATTTGTCTCCATTAAGTTATCTGTATCATGTTCCTTCTTTCATTGCGTTTGATAATTTTTATGATTTCTGTAGTTGATGTAGAGAGGTTGAATTTTTTATCAGCTGCAATTGTAAGTTTGACATAATTCAGCGAGCAGAACAATAGAAAATTTGGAACCTGACCAAAAAATTAGAGAGAGTAATTAGGCCTAATTAACTTAACTTCGCTAATTAACTAAACTAAAAAATCTAAATTACTATTTGTCTGGAGATGATTAAAAAAGATATTATAAAACAAAAAAAATAGATGCAGTATTTATTATCTTTTACTTTCTATTATTGTCTGAAGTCATATTTAACGGAAAAAAAATCACCTCTGCATAGAAAACTAAGACCTTAAACTGGTCCCCATTCCATCTAAAGCTTCATTTGGGTTCCTAGTTGTCAACGCTAAATAGACGTCTCGCTATATCCCGTTGTAAAATTTTGACCGTGAGATTTAGTCCATACCTGTTGTTAGTGTAGCGATAGGGGTATCAGTTTACTAAAACCTTTGATATATATAAGTTTACTAAAACCTTTGATATCTGTAAGTTTACTAAAACCTTAGATATATATCAGTTTACTAAAACCTTTGATATATATCAGTTTACTAAAACCTTTGATATATATCAGTTTACTAAAACCTTTGATATATATCAGTTTACTAAAACCTTTGATATATATCAGTTTACTAAAACCTTTGATATATATCAGTTTACTAAAACCTTTGATATATATAAGTTTACTAAAACCTTAGATATATATCAGTTTACTAAAACCTTTGATATATATAAGTTTACTAAAACCTTTGATATATATCAGTTTACTAAAACCTTTGATATATATCTAAGTTTACTAAAACCTAAGATATATAAAAACTCATTTTCTACCCAGACCACAGAAAATATAACATTCATTTATCAGTTTCTGTTTAAATATATATTGATATTGCTCTACAATTTATGTATTGAGTTATTTTTTTAAAAGTGAAAATATTTTGTTATTTTAATAATCTTATACAGAAAATGTTTCTCTAAAAACTGAACTAACTAAATCAAAATCCTAATATGAAATATACAGAATACAACCAAACAATGAGCTCTTCATACATGGAAGTGAAAATCAGAATTTT
>NW_008706806.1:0-941 GCF_000327385.1 Lottia gigantea
ATTATTTGAGAAGATTTCAGTAAAAATGAGGCTTCGACAAAGTTCAACTTTAATTAGGTAACAAATTTGTTTTTTCTGAATTTGTTCTGTTTTCCAGATTTTTGTAAAAATGACAACCTTGAATCTTTTTACAGATCTAGTTTTTATAGAAAAATAAGACAGTTATAGTTGATTTAGAATTTTACGTGTCATTTTATTGTATCCTAAAGTTCTGATGAAAGTAGTATAAAAGTAAAATAGCTCTCACTCGCTTATAGATAAATATATTTGTATAATATTTGGACAGGATATTCCAGATACATTGCAATCGAAATTGAAACAATAAAATAATTTTAAGGTTGAAAGCAAAAGTAGAAAAAAAATTATTTCTGTAGTGTTTTATTTGGTACGAATATACCTCAAGCTATTTCTATTTATATTTGTTATGCCCATATTTGGACTAAGTTTTGATCTAAATTAAGATTCTAATGTTTGAAATTGTATTTTCTTTCAGTTTTTTGGAAATCTGGAGAGCCAGTAATATCTGTAAAGTTTTTATGTTATTTGACAAAGTCATTATTTAAGAAGATTTCAGTAAAAACAGTTAGAAAGAAGATTTCAACAAAGTACAACTTTAGTCAAGTAATAAATTTGTTTGTTCTGAATTTGTTCTGTTTTCCAGATTTTTGTAAGAATGACAACCTTGAAACTTTTTACAGATCTAGTTTTTATTGAAAAATAAAACAGTTATAGTTGATTTAGAATTTTACGCGTCATTTTATTGTATCCTGAAGTTCTGATGAAAGTAGTATAAAAGTAAAATAGCTCCCACTCGCTTATAAATGAATATATTTGTATAATATTTGAACAGGATATTCCAGATACATTGCAATCCAAATTCAAACAATAAAATAATTTTAAGGTTGAAAGCAAAAGTAGAAAAAAAATTATTTCTGTAGTGT
>NW_008706806.1:1392-3171 GCF_000327385.1 Lottia gigantea
TTTTCATACATTCTTTTTCCTTTTTCTTTTTTTAAATCAACAAAATAAAAAAACATAAAAAAAACAAGCAAACAACATTCCAAGCCTTTATCAACTTTTCTTTGGTGTTGGAAAATGTGAGAAGGCCCTACTACGCTGGTTTCTAGATGCCTGGTTTGTGTTTAGATAAATCCTTACTTGTGATTTGCGGAATTTCGGAAATGAAATGAATGGAGAGTTTACGTCCCACATTTCTGCAGCTGCTAATGAAGACGGGCTGTGTATAGCCTACCATGCCGTGTGCAATAAGGGAAATTTTGCCACGACATATAGGCATTAGCCTAAAAATTTTGTCTTAGATTGAATTGTCCAGGGACCTTTTAACGTTTCGTACACAGCCTGTAGCACACTGGGCAAAGGTTTTCGTGTTCCATTCAAAAGACTGCGCCTGTTGAATTTAGAGCTCGATTAATTTGTCTTGTAAGGTAATCTACGAGTGTAGGGTTGTTTGGAAAACAGGTCTACCAGCTGTTCAATTGTAGAATTGTGAGTGTGAGTGTGGGATGTGCAGAGCATGGTCAGATGGGTCTTTCTACAGATATCTGCCACTGTTCTATACCTTCCTTCCTTCCGTCTTCAGACTATGGCTTGAGATCAGCATTTGACCTCTTTTTCCTTTGTCTTGTCTTAAGGGATGTTGTCTCTCTGGCTGCAGTTTTGTAGCTTGGTAAATATTTCAGTGCACGGAGAGAAATCAGAGTGGGAGAAGAAGGGTTGAGTGCAGTTAGTTTTGACATCACATCTCTGCAACGTATTGGATTGCGGTATAGAGCGGTGAGAACTTCCTC
This sequence comes from Lottia gigantea, assembly GCF_000327385.1. Taxonomy (NCBI): domain Eukaryota; kingdom Metazoa; phylum Mollusca; class Gastropoda; family Lottiidae; genus Lottia; species Lottia gigantea. The sequence goes on from NW_008706806.1 coordinate 2,220, forward strand.
ACATTTAGTCTCATTGAAACCTCCCAAGGCACTGGCATCTCGTACTGAAGCCATAGAGACACGCCTCGAAGTATCCCCTCAAAAATCAGCACAAAGAATTATGCAGAATAGACTTTAATTGGCTTATTTTCACAATTTAATGAATGTAAACAATGAATTTCAAGACCGTGTCCGCCATGTTTGTTGAAAAACGAAAGTAGATACAAGTCTTGATTGTCCCACTATCAAAGCTAAATAGACGCTCATGTCTCGATTGTCATACAATGTAATTTTATTACAGGCCAAACCGCCTCCGTGTCATTTTGTCCCCGTTAAATAAATTTGTCTTGACACGACTCTAAGACGATATTTAGACAGTTTTTACCAAAGGCGGAGGTAGTTTGAACAACTCCAAATGTTTGCAATCGTAAATGATTGCAAGATTGGCAGGTTTTATTATTTTTTTTCAAGAGACCCTGGGGCGAAGTGGTAAAGCGGGCGAAATGACGTCCGAATACCTTTATTGATTTCTTAAATCTGAGAGCTAGTAACAGGAAAAGACAACTCAGTCCGTACTAAGCCGAATTCAGACTACAAATAACTGACAAATCAACACATTTTACTCTGTTTTGTTAAATAAAGAGAAAACTAATGAAACTACCACGAATTTGGATCTTTTTTGCATGAAACTAGATTAAGGGGCTGTCCATGGTTAAACTTAAGAAGCATAAAATTTACCAGAGTCTCTGTCAAAGTGTGGAGTCTTGATTTGTTTAAAAATATGTTTGATATCATGAGCAACAAACAACAACAAAGTCAAGCCTGACTGGCATATAAGATTGCACACATCCCTCAAATACCGTCTCATTTTGTGGGGAATGAGGCGCCTGTTTTAAGAAAGAAGTAGGCCTATTTATTTGTTTTTTTTTGTATTATATTTTCAATTCATTCTTTTTCCTTTTTCTTTTTTTAA
>NW_008706806.1:7471-8517 GCF_000327385.1 Lottia gigantea
TCTGAGTTTGTCAAAAGAAAGATTCTTTTGGCCCAGAATGGTTAGCGACATCGATGACTACATCAAGAAGTGTTCCAGATGCATTCACAGGAAAACTTTACCATCGACATGTCCACTGGTCAGTATAACCTCAAACCAATGGAACTAGTATGTATGAACTATGTTTGTGTAGAGGAGTGTAAGGGTGGTTATAGCTATATCCTTGTTATAACTGACCACTTCACTCGCTGTGCACAGGCGTTCCCTGTCCGGAATACTTCTGCTAGTGTGACTGCTAAGTGTCTTTTTGATTCCTTCATTGTTCACTATGGTATCCCGAAAAGGATCCATAGTGATCAAGGTGCTCAGTTCGAAGCAAAACTCATTAAGGAACTTTGCAGGCTTTGCTGGAGAAATCCCGTACTACACCTTACCATCCGCAGGGAAATGGCCAATGTGAGAGATTCAATCGGACTCTGCTCAATATGTTGGGGACGCTCAACCCTGAGCAGAAATCTGATTGGAAAACTTACGTTGCGCCATTAGTTCATGCATACAACAGTACGAAACATGTCACTACAAACTATTCACCATTTGAGTTGATGTTTGGCTGTAAACCAATACTTGCTGTTGACGTTGTGTTAGGACTAGGCAATACAGAGGAAGAAGCCACCAACTACAACTCCTACGTGGATAAACTCAGAGAGAAGTTGGAGTATGCCTACACCGCTGCATCTGAAGAAACCCCAGCTGAGGTTGTACAACATACATCACCAGAACCAGTACCAGATACTATCGACGATGAACAAAACAGACCTGAAGATGAAGATCAACCGCGACCATCGAGAACACGACAAGCACCCCAATGGATACAACGTGGTGAGTATGTCCTAACACAGCAGATTCCCAGATTTCAAAGGCGAGCAGATTTGGCAAGATCTCTATTGCCTGTGGATTTTGCTACACTGGCACCAGAGCGACTAAGGATTGTGTTAGAGATGTTACCGACGTTGTGTAAATTTATATTTCCAGAAGAATTTTTATGAAGATAAATGTTGTGGACAACA
>NW_008706806.1:9620-10824 GCF_000327385.1 Lottia gigantea
ACCAAGCTCCAAACTTGTAGTCTGAAAGACAACATCCCTCAAAACGAGATCAAATAGCTATCTCGAGCCAAACTGAAGATCTTACAGAATGAATAGAACAGTGGCAGATATCTGTACTAAAGACCTATCTGTCCAGTGCTCTGCACCAGCGGAGAGAACACCTCACAATCACAACAACAACATCAAAAAAACATGACTAAAAACAAATCCAAACTGAAAGTAAAATGCATTACTGAATAATCAAACCAGGCCGCACTAAAGAATTCATCTTTAAACAATTTGAAATTTGTTTAAATGACAAAAACATATTTATCAGCAAAATGAAATTATTTTTTTTATTTTCTGCGGGTCTCATTCTATAATTGAACAGCTGATAGACCTGTTTTCCAACTGACCAACACTCTAGATTTCCTTACCAGACAAATTGGTCAAGCTGTAAATTCAACAGACGCGCAGTCTTGCGAATGGAACAATAAAACCTTTGCCCAGTGTGCTGCAGGCTGTGCACGTTAAAGATCCCCGCGACAATTCCATCTCAAACAAAATTGAAGGCAGCTGCAGAAATGTGAGACGTAAAGTCTCCATTCATTTCATTTCTGAATTCTGCAAATCATAGCTAAACCGAAAATTTATACAAACGCAAACCAGACAGTGAAAACCACGATAGCAGATCAAGACATAAAAAAAAAAGAAAAGAGGCCTAAGAATTATGCTCCTTATATTTAGAAAAAAAAATTTGAAAAAAATCTAAAAATGGCAACAGAATGAATTAAAAAAAAAACAAATAATTAGGCCTACGTCTTCCTTTAAAAAAGTGCCTCATTCCCCACAAAATGAAACAGTGGTTTATGGATGTGTGTAATCTTATTTGCCAGTCAGGTTTGACTTAGTTGTTGCTTAAGTCAAACATATTTTTAAACACATCAAGACACCACACTTTGACAGTGACTCTGGCACACACTTTACGCTTGTTCAGTTGAACAATGGACAGCTCTTCAATCTAGTTTCATGTAAAAAGATCTCAATTTGTGCAAGATTTATTAGTTTTCTCTTTATTTAGCAAAATAAAGTAAAACAAATCAATTTTTGAGTTATTTGTAGTCTGCAGCCGGCTTAGTATGGACTGAGTTGTCTTTTCCTGTTACTAGCTCTCAGATTTAAGAGTCAATAAAGGTAGTTTAACGTCATTTCGCCCCCTTTGCCA
>NW_008706806.1:15037-16215 GCF_000327385.1 Lottia gigantea
AAGATGGCAAAAAAGTACAACTTTAGTCAGGTAATGAATTTATTTGTTTTGAATTTTTTCTGCTTTCCAGGTTTTTATAAGAATAACAAACTTAAAACTTTTTACAGACCTAGTTTTGAAAAAGAAATAAGAAAGTTATAGTTCATTTAGAATTTTGCGCGTTATTATATTTTATCCTGTATAGCCATTTTGAAATAATGAGTGTAATAGTAAAATAGCTCTCACTCGCTTATTTATAAATACATTTGTATAATTTTTGGACAGGATATTCCAGATATCATTGCAATCCAAATTCAAACAATAAAATAATTTCAAGGTTGAAAGCAAAAGTAGAAAAAAAATTATTTCTGATGTGTTTTATTTGGTACGAATTTACCTCAAGCTATTTCTATTTATATTTGTTATGCCCATATTTGGACTAAGTTTTGATGTTTGAAATTGTATTTTCTTTCAGGGTTTTGGAAAATATGAATGGCCTGTAATAACTAAATTTTTAATTTATTTGACAATTATTTAAGAAGATTTCAGTAAAAACAGTTAGAAAGAAGATGTCAACAAAGTATAACATTAGTCAGGTACCAAATTTGTTTATTCTGAATTTGTTCTCTTTTCCAGGTTTTTATTAGAATGACAATGTTTAAACTTCTTAGAGAACGAGAAAGTTATAGTTGATTTAGAATTTTACGTGTCATTATATTGTATCCTGAAGTTCTGATGAAAGTAGTATAAAAGAAAAACAGCTCTCACAGGCTTATAAATGAATATGTTTGTATAATTTTTGAACAGGATATTCCAGATACATTGCAATACAAATTGAAACAATAAAATATTTTTAAGCTTCCATGCAAAAGTAGAAAAAAAATTATTTCCATAGTGTTTGATTTGGTATGAATGTACCTAAGCTATTTCTATTGATATTTGTTATGCCTATATGTGGACTATGTTTTGATCTAAATTAAGATTTCAATATTTGAAATTGTATTTTCTTTCAGGGTTTGGGAAATATGAATAGCCTGTAATATCTGTGAGGTTTTTATGTTATTTGTAATCAATAAATTTCAAGACTCTGTTCGCCATGTTGTTTTTAATAAACATTTTTCTGTAATCCAAATAATTTTTTAAGATGATATTTTTGTTTTTTTATGAATAAATTTTTAGCTAAAATTATCACGTCTTGA
>NW_008706807.1:0-1369 GCF_000327385.1 Lottia gigantea
GTGTTTTCCCAAATTTTTTTTTTTGGAATTCAAAAGGCTTTCCCCAAGATTTTCCCAAGTTTTTAAGGCTTTTTTTAAGTTAAAAAGGCCCGCCCCCCGCCCCCCCCCCCCCCCCCCCCCCCCAAAAAAAAGATGTAGTATGCCCTTTGATTCGTGAATTCGAGGTGTATATTGTTGAAACCTCGTGAACGTTATCAGCTACGGTACACAGAATTATCGAGTTTGGTGTAAATTGCAGAAACGTTGCGAAAGATGACATAATGTTACATTCTCTATCTTCTTAAGAAAGCGTAAAATGTTGAAACGTTGTTTATCTTTGGATTTACTATCGAGTATACTATACTTCTATTTTATTCAGTATAGTAAAAATACTCCACCATTCATTAATTAACTGTAATGGGGTCAAGGAGACCTATTTGTAATTAATCCGGGTGCAATTTAATGGTAAACATCTTACTCACTACTGTTAAAACTTTTTCACTTTACTCGGAGTTTTATTCTAGAGGGTGGTACACTATTGTACTATTGTCTGTTTAAATCAATTGACATCACTTAACCGGCATGTAGTGATTTCCCCACTTTACAAGTTCCTCCCTAGTTGTTTCCCCCCAGTGCTTTCCACGTCTGTTTAATCCTAGTGGTGGTGGTGGTGGTAGATGACAAGTTAACGTTCGCTTCCAGCGGATGCTGATATCGCAAACTACTAGTGGTTTCCTCTCCTATTTTAAGTGGTTTCCTCCCCTAATTAATTTGTAATAAACTCATTAAAATCCTGTTAATCTTTATCAACTATTGTGGTAGATTAACATAATATCAGGAAGCCATTGGAATAAATTGCATTGTTATTCTTAGATAGATATTCTTAGAGATAAGAAATCTGTATAACCTTTTATCTTACTCTATTCAAATTTGACTTGTTCAACCCCGGGTTATATTTCAGAGAGTGGTGCCTGTTGTAAAGCCACCCCTTCCCTGAAACTAATTACATGTACATGTATTGAATTATAGAAATCATAAAAGTTACTTACGCGGCGTCTATGTAGTTTATTAATACATTTCCAATTAAACAAAAAATAATCACAGGAGATAAGCCATTTCTATATTCCATGTCCGAAAAAAAATCACGAAAAGTCACTTAAATTGTCTCCACTTTCACACAACCGTTTGTTACTACGACATAAATAGTTTTGCCCGAAATAAAAGGTTTGTAAATAACGGAATATAAATATACATAAATAAAGCCCGGTCACACTGGCGTCGCTCAGTACAAAAACCAAATCGAACGATCGCAATTTATTCAAGAATGAAACTCAGTAGTAACTTAATACAACCTAAAACAATTATCTACGAAATCGAATACACTTGGGTT
>NW_008706808.1:0-1368 GCF_000327385.1 Lottia gigantea
TTGAGCACGAAATATGACTTTCAGCAATCATATGATGATGATATCTAGTTTGAGCACGATATATCACTCAGAGCAATCATATGATGATGATAAATAGTTTGAGCACGATATATCACACAGAGTAATCATATGATGATAAATAGTTTGAGCACGATATATCACACAGAGTAATCATATGATGATAAATAATTTGAGCACGATATATCACTTAGAGCAATCATATGATGATAAATAGTTTGTGCACGATATATCACTTAGAGCAATCAAATGATGATAAATAGTTTGAGCACGATATATCACTCAGAGCAATCATATGATGATAAATAGTTTGTGCACGATATATCACTCAGAGCAATCATATGATGATAAATAGTTTGTGCACGATATATGACTCACAGCAATCATATGATGATAAATAGTTTGTGCACGATATATCACACAGAGTAATCATATGATGATAAATAGTTTGAGCACGATATATGACTCACAGCAATCATATGATGATAACTAGTTTGTGCACGATATATGACTCACAGCAATCATATGATGATAAATAGTTTGAGCACGATACATCACTCAGAGCAATCATATGATGATAAATAGTTTGTGCACGATATATCACTCAGAGCAATCATATGATGATGATAACTAGTTTGAGCACGATATATCACTTAGAGCAATCATATGATGATGATAACTAGTTTGAGCACGATATATCACTTAGAGCAATCATATGATGATAAATAGTTTGAGCACGATATATCACTCAGAGCAATCATATGATGATAAATAGTTTGTGCACGATATATCACACAGAGTAATCATATGATGATAAATAGTTTGTGCACGATATATGACTCACAGCAATCATATGATGATAACTAGTTTGTGCACGATATATCACTCAGAGCAATCATATGATGATGAATAGTTTGTGCACGATATATGACTCACAGCAATCATATGATGATAAATAGTTTGAGCACGATACATCACTCAGAGCAATCATATGATGATAAATAGTTTGTGCACGATATATCACTCAGAGCTATCATATGATGATGATAACTAGTTTAAACACAATATTTCACTAAGGGCAATCATATGAAAACTTTTATGAGCTAAATATATCCCTAAGAGATGATAACCAGATGAGCATGAATGCTGGACTATATTATATTGCATCCACAATTGTCTTTCTACATGGCCCTATTACTAATTCACAATAACAACAGTTAGGTCAAGTGTTGAAACCAGCAGAGAAAACATGAAACATAACATCTGGATAACATCACCATATCATTCATTTATCATTCAATCTCGATCAAATAAAACTTTATTTCTGATTGGTTCAGAGGAAATCAGTCA
>NW_008706809.1:0-1368 GCF_000327385.1 Lottia gigantea
GTTGTAATATTCCTTATGTGTGTTTTAAACCCTTTCCACTCAAATCTGACAGTAAAACAGATATCAATCAGACAATCCTCCTGTTCTGACACTGTCATCACGTGGCCAATGATAGACATTTTATCAGTGTCTATTCTTGAAATATTCTTTTTCCAGTCAAATTGTAGAAAAATCATCATCGTGTATTTCCTGTAATAAACAGGTTCTCTGGTGTTTCTCTTCTTCATATAAGATACAAAGTGCTCTCTCTTCACATCGTTTCACATCGTTTCTGGGCTTTAGTATCCTCAATCACCCTCAACGATTGTGCGCTTTTTCACCATATCAGATTAACCATCATGCATTTCTCAATCGAGGCCGGGTAACTTTAAAAATGAAGAATACAAAACTGTCTATCCGAGTAAAATGAAGAATGTTAAACTGACTATCCGAGTAAAATGAAGAATGTTAAACTGACTATCCGAGTAAAATGAAGAATGTTAAACTGACTATCCGAGTAAAATGAAGAATGTTAAACTGACTATCCGAGTAAAATGAAGAATGTTAAACTGACTATCCGAGTAAAATGAAGAATGTTAAACTGACTATCCGAGTAAAATGAAGAATGTTAAACTGACTATCCGAGTAAAATGAAGAATGTTAAACTGACTATCCGAGTAAAATGAAGAATGTTAAACTGACTATCCGAGTAAAATGAAGAATGTTAAACTGACTATCCGAGTAAAATGAAGAATGTTAAACTGACTATCCGAGTAAAATGAAGAATGTTAAACTGACTATCCGAGTAAAATGAAGAATGTTAAACTGTCTATCCGAGTAAAATGAAGAATGTAAAAATGTCTATCCGAGTAAAATGAAGTAGACCGAATCTTCATTCCAAGTTTTTTATAAATATATTATAAATAACAATAAAACTGGTTGGCTGATATTTCAAAAGAGTGAAAGTATGAACATGTTGGTACAAGGTGAAAATCTTGGTCTCTTTCAGTACTGCTATATCGGTATTTTGGAAATAAAGTGATTAACCTAATGTGGAAAGGCAACGCCATTCAGATTCCAATGAGGGAAATTTTGTCAGCATTAGCGTGTACTCGATTTCCAAATGTCGAGGGATCTTTGATTTGCACAGCCTGTAGAACACTTGGACTCTATACATCATTGTGCAATTGAATTGTTATGGGTTTTTTTTTACGTCTATTTGAAATGATTAGGCTATTGAAAACGGGCAGTGCCATGTAGTGTCGTAAGAGGGAAATGTTGCCAACATAGCAGCATAAGCCTATTATTTCTAGATATTTTCCAACTGTCGAGAATCTCATTCTGCAGAACACTAATTGGCATCTTCACCTTTTTTCGACACTGGAGTTA
>NW_008706810.1:0-1005 GCF_000327385.1 Lottia gigantea
GTTTTCGGTTTTGCNCTTTTTTGTACGACCGGATGTTTTTTTTTCAAAGTTTGAACGCGTATATCTCATGACCTTGACCTTTGATGACCTTCATTTTTACTACGATGATAATATGTGACCTTGTCTATCTGATGACCTTTTGACCTTTGGGGTCAGACAACTCTTTCCGATTTTACAGGGGTCTAAAAATGGACCATTTTGAGTCTTTGCAGTGCTATATCTCGGTCCCTAATAGAGATATGGCGATAATTCTTTCGATTTTGTAATGTAGAGATTCTGAGGTTTCCAGTGATATAAAACATGCATGCCTTACATGCAAATTCAAAACCCCATTCACTTAACATGGGACTATTATTAGATAAATCGGCTAATTAGATTAACCCGGCTTTCAACCCCAATATAAATCAAAGTTTAAGTAGTTTTAAAGACACCCTCCCTTTTATATTTCTTTAAAATGTTTTGTGTCCATTTAAGCTATTTAAATGGGTTCTAGGATGGATTGAACCTTGTTATACTGTAAGTAAAGCTTACAGAAGCACATTAAAGGCATACCCCCACTTAATTTCCTAACTTTCTTATTTTTTATCCAAATTTCACCAAACTTGGTATGTATGTTTATAATCCAATTCTAAATTTGATGGATATATCGAATTTGCGTAGTGCGCATGCGCATTGCCAACTTTCAAATTTATTAACCGATTTTCATCAAACTTGGAATGTATGTGTATAACCCAATTCTAAATTTGATAAAAATATTAATTTTTGTTGTGTGCATGCGCATTACCAACTTTCTTATTTCTTGTCCGAATTTCATCAAAATTGGTACGTATGTGTATAATCCAATTCTAAATTTGATGGAAATATTGAATTTTTGTTGTGCGCATGCGCATTACCAACTTTCTTATTTCTTATCCGAATTTTACCAAACTTGGTATGTATGTTTACAATCCAATGCTAAATTTGATGGAAATATTGAATTTTTGTTGTGCGCATGCGCATACAAAC
>NW_008706810.1:1055-2319 GCF_000327385.1 Lottia gigantea
TTATTTCGGTTCCGACAATCAAAATTCATTAGGTTCTCTTCCCGGATTTCCATGGGCAAAATATCCTGGAGAAAAACATCTTCCAGGTCATAATTACACTGGTCCAGGTACAAGGTTAGATCTGCGATTAGACCAAAATGATAAACCCAAACCAGGTGAAGAACCAGTCAATAGAGTTGACGCAGCAGCGTTCAAACACGATATACTATACAGAAATAAAGACATAACATCCAGACACGAAGCAGACAAACAAATGATAATCGAACTTGAAAATATTCCAAATCCAACTTTCAAAGAGAGAATTCAAAGAGCATTAATCATTAAACTCTTGAAAGCAAAGATGAAAATGGGTATGGGAATAGCAGATGAAATACACAAAGAATTTAGAAACTTAACTGATTAATGGGAGGTAACACTGTTTTTTGTTTACTTCAAAGTAAAATACCAACCAGTTTATACACGGTTAGTTTTCTAGAGAATTATTGATTTAATAATTACCTTCAACGCCCGGTAACAATCAGTCGTCTATTGTTGACTGGATATATGTCACGCTATAATTAACATATCACGCGTGCCACGTCAGCACAGACAGTCTATACTTTTTACTGTTAGTAGTGTCTCAATTTTTGTTACACTGGCAGATAAGGAATTTAATCATACAAAATCAAGGTATGTTCTTTGTTTAATTTAATCCTAAGACGAGAGGGTGGAATTAAGATGATATGTTATTTGTTGTTTTTCAAAATATCAATTTTTTTCTATTCCAGACACAAGTTTAATAGATGTCAACATTTCATATCATGAAGAATATTTAAACCATCGCAGGCAGTGGGGAATACTACCAAACTCTGTGACAAATATCCGAGGATTCAAAATTGTTGATACAGATTTCGAAAATAGAAAAAGTGCCGAAGAACAAGCATTTTGGAAAAGGATAAAATATGTGACATATATCTACCGATTCTACTGAGAGCGGTCGTGACACTTGACCCTTGAACTATGACTGGTAATAGTGTCTCTGAAGTATATCTAGCGATTCTATCAGGAGCGGTCGTAACCCTTTGACCCTTAACCCTTCACCCTTGAACTCTGAAGTATATCTACCGATTCTACTAGGAGCAATCGTAACCCCTTGACACTTGACCCTTGAACTATGACTGGTAAGAGGGGACATAACTCTGAAGTATATCTAGTAGAAGTGTATATCAATGTAATTGTTTATGTTTTAAATTTAAATAAATCAATTATGTTATTACTTTCGAGT
>NW_008706810.1:8499-11582 GCF_000327385.1 Lottia gigantea
GTCCAGATCAAGTAAGAACACAGGCAGTTGTTTCTATCATTGATACACAATGGCAATGGCAATGGCATGTTAATGTTTTGTACTACTCCAACCTTTCCCAAATAGCTTTGGTGATCACGCAGCAGATATGTATAGCATCTGAACACTGTCTCCTTCCTCGAACCCAGGCCAAAATCACTGTTCTCTTCTTCACTTTTCTGCACTATATTGACATAACAATATCATAAAAATGTAAATAAATTATAATTGTATATTTGAATGTTAAATAGATTGGTAACGGATTAATATAAGCTTCGGCTTGTTTCTGAAACCATTGCTCATATCATGTAATTATCCATTGTAAATCATGAATAAATATTGTTTTAAAAAAAAAACAATGGCAATGTCTGTTATCCCTACATATTACAGCAGAACTTAATATGGATAGAAACAAGTGCCTGTGATCCACCCAATTCACCATTCACTGATCACGTGGACAACAGGTGTTCATAGTATTCTTTGATCTTTCTTTGATCTCATGCCTCTTGTTTCCATTCAGAATGTACTCATAAAATTAATCAGTGGTGTTACAAATTAACTGGATCTTGTTGTTCCTAATCTTATAATAAGTTTATTCAAGTAGGTTTGGACTACTGTGAATAATAGATTTACAAAAACTCTACTACTGTCCTCAATTCTGTGTTCAGAACTTTTTCCCGCTCAATTATATAGGCGCGAAAATACCACATGGATTCTGTAAGCTATTGTGAGAGTATTAAAGGTATTTGTTTCTCATTTGCCATGTGTATTGTGATGAATGATTTGGGAAAAACGAAGGATAATATTAAAACCCTAGTATATCTGGTAAGCTATTCAAATTGATGCAATACTTGATAATATTTTGTAACCGCTGTAGAACGTCTCTCTTTACGAAATTACTTGCGTTAAAATAACACATTAATATACCTATTTCAGTTTAGTAATTTGAAATATATTAATACAAAATATTTACAAAATACATTAAAGTCTAAAGAAACGATCTTAACAACATGGAATTGAAGGAAGACAAACTGGCGGATCCTCAACACCGATTCGCGGTATATTCGAAGGGGAAAAAAACTCAAAAATTATTTAACCATGTATAGTGCGCACCCCTTCTGTGTGTATCCCTTTTCAGGGTAAAAACCTGTGCATTATACACGGAAATATACGGTATTTGTTATTTCTTTTTTGTAATTCAGTTTTAAATTTAGTTAATTCCCATTGCAATTTGTCTTCACTTATACCTGGATTAATATTATCTATTAGTTGTTTAAGATCTTTTTTTTGGTTTTTAATCTTATCATCTAAATTAGATATTAATGAACTTAAATTTTGTAACTAAGTTTTATCTACTACATTGATTAATTGTTGCTGAATAGCGACTATTTGTTTTTGTATTCCCTATCATCACTAAGTTTACTTTCTAATGCGGTTAATTTGTCTTCACTTATACCTGGATTAATATTGGCTATTAGTTGTTTAAGATCTATTTTTTGTTTTGTAATCTTATCATCTAAATTAGATATTAATGAACTTAAAGTTTGTAAGTGGGGTGTCGAAACACCCTTAACCATGATTTAGATTTGATTCACATGTGGTCTATCAAGTGGAAAGTAAATTTTAATCCTCATAAAACTAAATGCATGACTTTTTCCAGGAAACATGAACCGTCGCTTTTTACTCTTAATTTTAATCATATAGTTTTAAATGACTCCGATGAGCATAAACATTTAGGTGTAGTTTTTGATAAGTCTGGTTCGTGGAGCTCTCATATTGATTTTTTAATTTCCAAAACTTCTAAAATGACCGATTGCCTTCGAAGCTTAAAATACAGACTCTCCAGGAAATCTCTAGAAACTATATACAAACAATTCATTTTACCAATATTTGATTATGCTGATGTTTTTTGGAACAATTGCACAAAAGAAGATGAAACTAAATTAGAAAATATCAATTTGGACGCAATTCGCACTATAACAGGTCTTGTTCGGGGAACTTCCCACTCAGTTTTATACAAAGAGTCCGGCTTCTCAAGTTTAACCGATCGTCGCTTTTGTCACAAAGTAACTCTATTTTATAAAATGATTAATGGTTTAACACCTCAATATCTGAGAATTCTGGTACCACCTCATATTTCGATTGTAAACCCTTACCCCATCAGAAGCAAGCACAATTTTCGCACTATTCCATGGAACACTGTAGCTTACAAATCATCTTTTCTCCCATCTACTGTACAAATCTGGAACAATCTGCCCGACTCAATACGTAATTCTTCTTCCCTCTCTCAGCTTAAATCCCTGCTTGTAAAATTTACCTCAAAATCCTCTGTACCATTATATTTCTACTCTGGCGACCGTCCATCACAAATAATACATACCAAACTACGTCATTATAAAAGTCAACTAAACGCTCACAAATTCTTAATGCACATATCCGACAATCCATCCTGTTCATGCGGCCACACCTTTGAAAATTCTGAACACTTTCTTCTCTACTGTCGCAACTTTTCAAAACAACGAAACAATACAATTAATCTTCTCCCTATTCAATTACGTTGCATATTAACACTTCTATTAACGGCAATCCAAAATTATCTTTAGAAACAAATCTGTATATCTTTCAAACTGTTCATAACTTTATATCATCTACAAAACGTTTTGACACCTAGCTAACGCTGTCGATGTATGGCCTCCGTTTTAAAACGAAGATTATTTTATTTTGATTAACGATAAACACCCTCATCCCCTCTCAACTATTTTCATTTGTCATTATCAATAACATTTTATTCACCAATGAATTTGTTCGGCCCTATTCCCTTTCCTTTTGTAAATATGTTTGTCACTTCCTGTTTTGTTTCCAATGTACATTTCGCTGCTGTCAACTCCTACATTATGTAAGTTATACTTTTATCATCTGTAAATATTCGTATTGGTAACAGATTTATATAAGCTTCGGCTTGTTTCTGAAACCAACATTAATCTATAGCATATGTATGATTTTGTAAATTATCAATAAATATTGTTTAAACAAAAAGTTTGTAACTGAGTTTTATCTACTACATT
>NW_008706811.1:0-1368 GCF_000327385.1 Lottia gigantea
TACGCCCCCATTTCATGTGGGCGTATAAAAATTACATCAAAATACATTTAAATTAGAGCAGTAATTAGAAATACGCAAAAATACGGTTGGGCGAAAATGCGTGATTTTAAATTGATCATGTCAGACACATGCAGTTTTGGCTAGGGAGTGTGAAAAAAAAAAAATAGTCATTTGCAAAACAATGCAGTTAGTGTTGAAACGGTTAGTAAATTTTACGAACCGAGTAATAGTCGGCAATAACCGTTTGTTAATCCTGGTTTATCCTGGTTAATCCTGGTTTATCCTGGTTAATCCCGGTTAATTACTAAAGATTATAAATGAGTCATAAACCGCATTTGCAGCGGTAACTCACCGTAAACTAAACTAGAGTAAGTGTAACTTAAATAAGTACCCAGGAAGATTTTGGCTAGTTCCCCACAAATTGTCAGTACAAATTGAGAGATACCAAACAACCCATTGAAGCGTCTGCTTTAATCTAAGATTATGAGGGGGCCTGACAGAGTTCTGGACTGGCGCTATTGTCACTCATTGCTACAGTCTCTAACAGATACAAAGGTTTTTATACCGGTCAGTGAAATGCGTGTATCTCATTGAAGTCGCCGCGAATCGGTGTACTGGTTTCACAACTGTTATAAAACTATTGTCTCAATGAATCCTTACTCATGAATATTAATAAGCTTGAAGCTGATTGACAGGCAAGAAGAAACAAACAGCCAATTAGAGGAGAGTTAATAAAAAGTAATACGATCTTTATAATTGTTGTATTCTAAGCAACTCGTACCGATTGGAATAATAAAATAACTAGAACTGTTCTAATAACAGTACTGATGCAGGGCGGGTTACGACATTCAGGTACATACGAAGATAGTCTATTGCAATTACTTTATGTAAATACCTTTCTGTATCTCTAAATGCAAATATCCAAAAGTGCCTGGAGTTTAAAGTATATTTACTAGGAATAAAAGAATATTTGTCAATTAATAAAGACCAAGTTTCATGAAATCCGGATAAGAAATAAGAAAATTGGTAATGCGCATGCACACAACAAAAATTGGTTATTTCCATTGAATTTATAATTGGTTTATACACATACATACCAATTTTGATGAAATTCGGACAAGAAATAAGAAAGTTGGTACTGCGCATGCGCACTACACAAATTCGATATATCCATCAAATTTAGAATTGAATTATACACATACATACCAAGTTTGGTGAAATTTGGATAAAAAATAAGAAAGTTGGGAAATTAAGTGGGGGTATGCCTTTAATGTGCTTTAAAGCTTTACTTACAGTATAACACGGTTCAATCCATCCTAGAACCTATTTATATAGCTTAAATGGACATAAAACATTTTAAAGAAATAT
>NW_008706812.1:0-1367 GCF_000327385.1 Lottia gigantea
ATCAGACGTTCCATGGGGGACTAATGTCTATACGCTCTACGTAGCTGTTGCATTCTTAATCTTAATCTAAAGATATTCCCCCATTAGATCAGTCTGTCCCCTACTAATGTCTATACGCTCTACAGAACTGTTGCATTCTTAATCTTAATCTAAAGATATTCCCCCATTAGATCAGTCTGTCCCCTTCTAATGTCTATACGCTCTACAGAACTGTTGCATTCTTAATCTTAATCTAAAGATATATTCCCCCATTAGATCAGTCTGTCCCCTTCTAATGTCTATACGCTCTACATAACTGTTGTATTCTTAATCTTAATCTAAAGATATATTCCCCCATTAGATCAGTCTGTCCCCTACTAATGTCTATACGCTCTACATAACTGTTGTATTCTTAATCTTAATCTAAAGATATATTCCCCCATTAGATCAGTCTGTCCCCTACTAATGTCTATACGCTCTACGTAGCTGTTGTATTCTTAATCTTAATCTAAAGATATATTCCCCCATTAGATCAGTCTGTCCCCTACTAATGTCTATACGCTCTACATAGCTGTTGCATTCTTAATCTTAATCTAAAGATATTCCCCCATTAGATCAGTCTGTCCCCTACTAATGTCTATACGCTCTACGTAGCTGTTGTATTCTTAATCTTAATCTAAAGATATATTCCCCCATTAGATCAGTCTGTCCCCTACTAATGTCTATACGCTCTACAGAACTGTTGCATTCTTAATCTTAATCTAAAGATATTCCCCCATTAGATCAGTCTGTCCCCTTCTAATGTCTATACGCTCTACAGAACTGTTGCATTCTTAATCTTAATCTAAAGATATATTCCCCCATTAGATCAGTCTGCCCCCTACTAATGTCTATACGCTCTACATAACTGTTGCATTCTTAATCTTAATCTAAAGATATTCCCCCATTAGATCAGTCTGTCCCCTACTAATGTCTATACGCTCTACATAACTGTTGCATTCTTAATCTTAATCTTAATCTAAAGATATATTCCCCCATTAGATCAGTCTGTCCCCTACTAATGTCTATACGCTCTACATAACTGTTGCATTCTTAATCTTAATCTAAAGATATTCCCCCATTAGATCAGTCTGTCCCCTTCTAATGTCTATACGCTCTACAGAACTGTTGCATTCTTAATCTTAATCTAAAGATATATTCCCCCATTAGATCAGTCTGTCCCCTACTAATGTCTATACGCTCTACATAACTGTTGCATTCTTAATCTTAATCTAAAGATATATTCCCCCATTAGATCAGTCTCGAAAGGCTCGCACCAGTGTTTTTAATGACCTTTTATTTGAGTAGATGTCTATGCTGTCTAATGAAGTATTTTCCATAACGCTTAG
>NW_008706813.1:0-1368 GCF_000327385.1 Lottia gigantea
GGGGGAGGGGAGATTAATTTATTGTATTGAAGCAAGGGATTACCTTGTCATGATAACAACAATAGGAATCATAAGTTTATTTTAACAATTTCCACAATATTGCTTTATTTTCTGGAACATTTGTGTACATCAGGGCATCATCCTGCTTGTAGCTCACAATAATTCCTGGCCGACATCCTTCAGATGCACACCATCGGCCCGGAGGTCTATAATGTCTAGAGTTGGACATTTTTGTACCTCAGACCAGCTGGTAGTCGCTGGACAATGGCGAGTTGAATGAGCTGGGATGGTGATGACCCTGGATTTGGTCTAAATGATCTATAGCTGGACAGTGGTGTACCTCAGACCAGCTGGTAGTCGCTGGACCGTGGCGAGTTGAATGAGCTGGGATGGGAATGACCCTGGATTTGGTCTAAATAATCTAGAGCTGGACAGTGGTGTACCTCAGCCCAGCTGGCAGTCACTGGACCGTGGCGAGATGAATATCAAGGTAAGATATCAACTAGTAAAACACTAAAATAAAGTAATACAAACCAAATCATAAGCCACATTGCCTCTTTGGCGGGGATGTTGTTTTAACAAATACCAGTAAAAATAGAAAATAGAACAAACTTTCTTTCCGTAGTTTTATTAGTTTTTATTAGAACTTTTTATTTCCCCGTGTGAATAACCTTTCTCCTTACCTACTGAATTCTACATTAACCAATCTCGTCTAGCCTAAACAGCCATACCAGTCTTCTCATTTACACTTGATATATCCTTTATGTAAGGGATAGAGTACGAAGACTGTAAAATAAGCCAGAAAACAGATTTACATTTGAAATAAACCAAAGTAATCAGTGAATAAATAAATTAGTGACATGACATGAGATGAGAAACAGTTCATTCTTCACTTGGATGATTTTACATTTGAAATAAACTTTTCAGTTTAATGTTCGTATTGTAATCATAGTGTCAGGTAGGTAATAAGAGAGAGCAAACAACTTACAGATATAACCTATGCATGATAATGATTTAATTGTTGTCTGTAGTATTTATTATATAACATATTCTACTTGGAATGAAGACATTCTATTAGTGCCATTTTTCATTATAAAATAAATATATATCTTTGAAAGTTCCTTTATTGAACAGTTAGCTGAATACATTGTTGTATGTTCTGAATAATATATGTAATAAACATATAATTATATAGTTAAAGATGAGTTTCCTTATTTTCTAGTGTCAACTTAAGCAAACTATTTAATTTCAGATTCTCTGACACCTTTTCGTCTGCCGTTCCAGGACCAACTCTAGTTCATTTGGTAACATGGAGTGCCTATAGAGAAGTGGACTATTTGTCACAGATGCCTAAAAACTACTACCATG
>NW_008706814.1:0-338 GCF_000327385.1 Lottia gigantea
TAAAACTGTAACGAATGAAAAACAATCCAATCAACTTATTTTTTATATGCCTTGTCTATTCAACTGGGCATCCACAGTTGCTCGTAAACACTCTACAAGACACAATTCTTGATGGATTTTGCGATATTTGGTGTCATTGTTTATTATCATTCAGGGATGTATGGAAGGCCACTGCGGTCATATCTCATCTCGACCACAAGAAAGCGAGGAAAACGTGATGAGGCCAGAAAGTGAGAGTTAAAATGGTGATGAGAAAGCAAGAGAACAGACAAGGAAGTGGGTGATAAAACAAGGGCGACTTTTCATCCTCTTTTTTTATCAACATGTTCTTATACAAA
>NW_008706814.1:388-2723 GCF_000327385.1 Lottia gigantea
TACTTACCTATATAAATAGAACAGTATCGTCTATAAACTTGTATATAACTTACCTATATAAATAGAACAGTATCGTCTATAAACTTGTATATAACTTACCTATATAAATAGAACAGTATCGTCTATAAACTTGTATATAACTTACCTATATAAATAGAACAGTATCGTCTATAAACTTGTATATAACTTACCTATATAAATAGAACAGTATCGTCTATAAACTTGTATATAACTTACCTATATAAATAGAACAGTATTGTCTATAAACTTGTATATAACTTACCTATATAAATAGAACAGTAACGTCTATAAACTTGTATATAACTTACCTATATAAATAGAACAGTATCGTCTATAAACTTGTATATAACTTACCTATATAAATAGAACAGTGTCGTCTATAAACTTGTATATAACTTACCTATATAAATAGAACAGTATCGTCTATAAACTTGTATATAACTTACCTATATAAATAGAACAGTATTGTCTATAAACTTGTATATAACTTACCTATATAAATAGAACAGTAACGTCTATAATCTTGTATATAACTTACCTATATAAATAGAACAGTATCGTCTATAAACTTGTATATAACTTACCTATATAAATAGAACAGTATCGTCTATAAACTTGTATATAACTTACCTATATAAATAGAACAGTATTGTCTATAAACTTGTATATAACTTACCTATATAAATAGAACAGTAACGTCTATAAACTTGTATATGACTTACCTATATAAATAGAACAGTTACGTCTATAAACTTGTATATGACTTACCTATATAAATAGAACAGTTACGTCTATAAACTTGTATATAACTTACCTATATAAATAGAACAGTAACGTCTATAAACTTGTATATAACTTACCTATATAAATAGAACAGTTACGTCTATAAACTTGTATATAACTTACCCATATAAATAGAACAGTATCGTCTATAAACTTGTATATAACTTACCTATATAAATAGAACAGTAACGTCTATAAACTTGTATATAACTTACCTATATAAAAAAACAGTATAGTCTATAAACGTGTATATAACTTACCTAGTATATAAAAAGAACAGTATCGTCTATAAACTTGTATATAACTTACCTATATAAATAGAACAGTAACGTCTATAAACTTGTATATAACTTACCTATATAAATAGAACAGTATCGTCTATAAACTTGTATATAACTTACCTATATAAATAGAACAGTATCGTCTATAAACTTGTATATAACTTACCTATATAAATAGAACAGTATCGTCTATAAACTTGTATATAACTTACCTATATAAATAGAACAGTATCGTCTATAAACTTGTATATAACTTACCTATATAAATAGAACAGTAACGTCTATAAACTTGTATATGACTTACCTATATAAATAGAACAGTAACGTCTATAAACTTGTATATAACTTACCTATATAAATAGAACAGTATCGTCTATAAACTTGTATATAACTTACCTATATAAATAGAAAAGTTACGTACGTAAACTTGTATATAACTTACCTATATAAATAGAAAAGTTACGTACGTAAACTATGACTGAAGTAGAAGTGACTGCGTCTAAAGCTTTTTCCATAGTCGGTAGACAAAACAATTGTGCTATCATGACAATCGTATATGTTCTGCAATGTCTCTAACTGTTTTTCCTTTAGTGGAAACGAAAGGTTTAATTTTTTCCTTTGCTAGACTTAATTTTCGTTTCAATTGTTGCCATCTGACTAGTCTCTGACTACTCTATTACGTTCGCCATGATATTCAGGTCATTGGTCGATTCGTCTTTAAACTTTGTAGCTTTGGCCGAATCGTCCTGACATTCTAAAAACCGGAAGTTAGTTACTACGAAGATCAAATACTTCAAGCAGAAATACAAAATCCCAACTTTTCCTTCTTGTTGCATGAAATCTGTTTCGAAATGTTGATAACTTTATTTCACCGTAAGTTTCTGTGAATTACATTACATTACTCTCTGACTACAATGTTTACTGAATTGAATTTTGACAATCTTTTTCGTATAAACTTATAATTACAAAGTACTACTTGGACTGCCTTTGGGTGATGAAAACGGTAACCACATGGAAAAGTTATTATTTGTAAACATGATTGTACATAATTCAAAACAACTGCCTTAGTCCGAAACTTCTCCCTGTATTCCAGCCTCTGTTGGATATTTTGACGGTTGTCTGCTAGAGTAGAGTCAGAAAAAAAACTGTGTTCAATGGGGATTTTTCACTACTCTGAAGATGCGTTTTTTCTAACATAGTATTGAATTACCTAGGGAGAACATTTTGTAAATTAGTGTTAGGTACAACTG
>NW_008706814.1:7403-9253 GCF_000327385.1 Lottia gigantea
TCATCTCCAGCAATAGTGGAGAAAACCCGCCATATTTCATTGTCAGCGACGACTTTCAGCCCCAGCCCAGCCTTCGTCAATTTTCGTTAGTTTCTGTGAGTTTAACATTGACTTGGACGTAAACGGAGGAACTGATCGGAGGACGGGAGTACTCGGCTGATTTAGTACATTGTTCAGTCCGAGGACTCCAGTTTAGTATTTAGGTACTATATATTAAAGGTTTTAAAAGCGTTTCGTCTTTGCCATCTACCAACAACTACCTAGTCTGTGATATCAGTTAGCTGGAAGCGAACGTCAACTTGTCATCTACCAACAACTACCTAGTCTGTGATATCAGCTAGCTGGAAGTGAACGTTAACTTGTCATCTACCAACAACTACCTAGTCTGTGATATCAGTTAGCTGGAAGAGAACATCAACTTGTCATCTACCAACAACTACCTAGTCTGTGATATCAGTTAGCTGGAAGCAGACGTTAACTTGTCATCTACCAACAACTACCTAGTCTGTGATATCAGTTAGCTGGAAGAGAACGTCAACTTGTCATCTACCAACAACTACCTAGTCTGTGATATCAGTTAGCTGGAAGCGAACGTCAACTTGTCATCTACCAACAACTACCTAGTCTGTGATATCAGTTGGCTGGAAGAGAACGTTAACTTGTCATCTACCAACAACTACCTAGTCTGTGATATCAGTTAGCTGGAAGAGAACGTCAACTTGTCATCTACCAACAACTACCTAGTCTGTGATATCAGTTAGCTGGAAGCGAACGTCAACTTGTCATCTACCAACAACTATCTAGTCTGTGATATTAGTTAGCTGGAAGCGAACGTCAACTTTTCATCTACCAACAACTACCTAGTCTGTAATATCAGTTAGCTGGAAGCAGACGTTAACTTGTCATCTACCAACAACTACCTAGTTTGTGATATCAGTTAGCTGGAAGCAGACGTTAACTTGTCATCTACCAACAACTATCTAGTCTGTGATATTAGTTAGCTGGAAGCGAACGTCAACTTGTCATCTACCAACAACTACCTAGTCTGTGATATCAGTTGGCTGGAAGAGAACGTCAACTTGTCAGTTGGTCTTAGTCTTAGTTTTATAGTCGTATGAGTCTTAGTTTTATAGTATTATGAGTCTTAGTTTTATAGTATTATGAGTCTTAGTTTTATAGTCGAATGAGTCTTAGTTTTATAGTATTATGAGTCTTAGTTTTATAGTCGAATGAGTCTTAGTTTTATTGTATTATGAGTCTTAGTTTTATAGTCGAATGAGTCTTAGTTTTATAGTCGTATGAGTCTTAGTTTTATAGTATTTTGAGTCTTAGTTTTAAAGTCGTATGAGTCTTAGTTTTATAGTATTATGAGTCTTAGTTTTATAGTCGAATGAGTCTTAGTTTTATAGTATTATGAGTCTTAGTTTTATAGTATTATGAGTCTTAGTTTTATAGTCGTATGAGTCTTAGTTTTATAGTATTATGAGTCTTAGTTTTATAGTATTATGAGTCTTAGTTTTATAGTCGTATGAGTCTTAGTTTTATAGTATTATGAGTCTTAGTTTTATAGTCGTATGAGTCTTAGTTTTATTGTATTATGAGTCTTAGTTTTATAGTATTATGAGTCTTAGTTTTATAGTCGTATGAGTCTTAGTTTTATAGTATTATGAGTCTTAGTTTTATAGTCGTATGAGTCTTAGTTTTATAGTCGAATGAGTCTTAGTTTTATAGTCGTATGAGTCTTAGTTTTATAGTATTTTGAGTCTTAGTTTTATAGTCGTATGAGTCTTAGTTTTATAGTATTATGAGTCTTAGTTTTATAGTCGAATGAGTCTTAGTTTTATAGTATT
>NW_008706815.1:0-1367 GCF_000327385.1 Lottia gigantea
ATGAATGAATGAATGAATGCTTGAATGAATGAATGCTTGAATGAATGAATGAATGCTTGAATGAATGAATGAATGAATGCTTGAATGAAAGAATGCTTGAATGAATGAATGAATGCTTGAATGAATGAATGCTTGAATGAATGAATGAATGAATGAATGCTTGAATGAATGCTTGAATGAATGAATGCTTGAATGAATGAATGAATGAATGAATGAATGAATGAATGAATGAATGAATGAATGAATGAATGCTTGAATGAATGAATGCTTGAATGAAAGAATGCTTGAATGAAAGAATGCTTGAATGAATGAATGCTTGAATGAAAGAATGCTTGAATGAATGAATGAATGAATGAATGAATGAATGAATGAATGAATGCTTGAATGAATGAATGCTTGAATGAAAGAATGCTTGAATGAAAGAATGCTTGAATGAATGAATGCTTGAATGAAAGAATGCTTGAATGAATGAATGAATGAATGAAAGAATGCTTGAATGAATGAATGCTTGAATGAAAGAATGCTTGAATGAATGAATGAATGAATGAATGCTTGAATGAAAGAATGCTTGAATGAATGAATGCTTGAATGAAAGAATGCTTGAATGAATGAATGAATGAATGCTTGAATGATTGAATGAATAAATGAATGAATGAATGATTGCTTGAACAAATACTTGAATGAATGAATGCTTGAACAAATACTTGAATGAATGAATGAATGAATGAATGAATGAATGAATGAATGAATGAATGAATGAATGAATGAATGAATGAATGTCTTAGTTTGTTTACTTCTTAGTGGACTCATTTATACTCATCAAATAAAACTGTTCAGTGCTCAATTAGGTAAATAGTGCCAGGATAGTTGAAAAACTCTGATCATAAATAAGTTCAGATTGATCAAGAAATAAACATTCATACTTGAACAGTCCAGGAGGTAGTGATTTTGAACCAGAATATCCCTACAACCTTCTGATATTCAATCTAATTAAAAGAATTTCCTCTCTGGCTTTTCAAGGGATGATTGCACCATTTTTGGGGGGTTGATTTGAGTGTTGAATAATTGGTAAATAGTCTTCAGAAAGAACATTCCCCAATTCCTTCACATACGTGTACATACAAACTAGGAATTTTACTTACAAATAACACCCCTCCAGCCCTGCTCCCACAGTTCAATCCCGGCATAGGTCGAGATAATACCTTCGGATATTTCAACCCAGTTTCCCCGTCAGTGATGCAGGTACGAGGGGCTGACATGGAAAAAGCGTCTAGTCGTTCGGATGGGACAGTTGGAAATCGAAAAAGAGCAGGCTAATGCCGCTGTCCTGACAAAATTTCTCTCATTGCACCCTGCATGGCATTGCC
>NW_008706816.1:0-1032 GCF_000327385.1 Lottia gigantea
AATCTTTCCTCCCCGAAAGAGTTCTTCTGAATCTAGTCCTCCCCGAAAGAGTTCTTCCAAATCAAGTCCTCCCCGAAAGTGTTCTTCTGAATCTATTTCTCCCGGGAAGAGTTCTTCTGAATCTAGTCCTCCCCGAAAGAGTCCTTCCAAATCAAGTCCTCCCCGAAAGAGTTCTTTCAAATCAAGTCCTTCCCGAAAGAGTTCTTCTAAATCAAGTTATCCCCGAAAGTGTTCTTCTGAATCTATTTCTCCCGGGAAGAGTTCTTCCAAATCAAGTCCTCCCTGAAAGTGTTCTGAATCTATTCCTCCCCGAAAGAGTTCTTCCGAATCTATTTCTCCCCGAAAGAGTTCTTCCAAATCAAGTCCTTCCCGAAAGTGTTCTTTAAAATCTATTCCTCCCCGAAAGAGTTCTTCTTGCTTGTAGAATTTCCCTTCATGGGTCTTACGTTCAAAACGTCAGAAATATCATTCATTTGAAATTTGTTGTTGATGCAAAACGGACAGATGAACTTCGGTCAACCTTGTCCATCTGTACTCTCTTGGTGAACCAAATGCACCGATCTCACAGTTAACAGAGATTTACACAGCTATAAAATTACCTCCCTTGAACTTGTAAGATTAACTTGCTGATGTCATTTTTGAATTATTTCCATTCCATTCGTATACGATATAAAACAATTAAAGTGCAATATTTTCAATCTCAATCCAATGTTCCTTTAGAGAAGATAACCTATGAATGGGAAGAAAAATACAGCACCACCAAGCTCATTTGCTTTTGGGTTGCGACATAACGGTTTCAAAGTTCAGCCATCCCGTTATTTGAAAATTTAATAAATTTTCTGTTTGTGTGAATTATGAAATAGATAGATTATTGCCTTTTCAAACTAATATGCGATACTTCAAAACTCCTTAGAAATGCAAGTTCATCATGATTAGCCTATGTGTAATGTACATTGCAATTGTGATTTTATACGTGTTTGACTTTTGTGTCAATTATGACATATCGATTGATAATTTATAATTCTGTACCAC
>NW_008706816.1:1082-3425 GCF_000327385.1 Lottia gigantea
AACAGCTCTTATATTTCTAATTTGTAATCCCATCGAACAGGAAATGAAAAGAAACAATGAAGGGTAGAATTATTGACGAAACCACCTAGAACAGGTGTTAAAATTGTAGGCTAACATGAGTATTTTGCAAAAAAATGTCTTGATGAACATCATGTTTTTCGTCTGATTATAGTTTCAGATTGCTTTTTCAACACAAAGAATTAATTTTCAATTTTTTTCTATATTGTAATTTCTAACAGTGGAGATTTTCTCCCAAAGAAATAGGAAGATCACGAGGAGGAATTATTGTTAAGTTGTGAATTGAACTGCTGTCATTTCCTACCGGGTTGTGGAGGGCAAGTTCAGCAAATCACAGAAAATCAACCAACAATCGGCCCAAAGGTCACATTGAACTATCTGGATATGTGGAATATGATTTTATATCTATTCATGGTTAATCGTTGAATACAATTTTCGAGTGCAATGCCTTTCAAAATGACAGATATATTTTGGGAAAGTATTTATTTGTAATGATCTCACTAAGGTTGAGAAGCACTAGACTATCGCTCATTAATTTTTTTTCATTAGATAAAGTAAAAGTTATAAGGTTGTCAAAGAGATATCCTAAACATGTGATTCTTTAATGTCATTTTGCAGACAAAATAAACAAGTATGACATATTCATGAATGAGTATTTAGTACAGTACAGACAGTTCAATTATTTTTCTTGGTCATCCAACTCATATTATACCACAATTGATAGCTGAAAGGATTGGCCAGTTTGTTTCGGGGCAATTTTCCATTTAAATTCTTAGAACGCTCTTTTTGTGCAAAAATTACCTTTAAGTAACTACACTGTAGCCTTAAAAATGGCTTTAAAACAGCATAACCAAGATCCTTACGAATAATGCATCAAAATATCCACAATTTATAGAATATAGATAACAAGGAATATTTCAGAAGCTCTGAATGGTTGTTTCTTTAGATGCAGATTTTCAGCTTTTAAGAATGGCATCATTTGTGACATCTAGTAGAAAAACCAGAACAAGATGATGGGTTTTTATTGACCAGCATGAAGTTGATTCTTACATTAATAATTATGGATGCCTTACTCATGTGAATATAAAGATATGGTAATGATACATGCTAAATAATTTAGTATGTTCCATGTTCTTATTTTGAAAACAAAACATATTCTGTTGTAAATATGGTCTATTACAATTCTATATAAAACAATATTGCCATGTTTTCTATCCGTCTTGTTTGGATGGAGTGTTAGGCCTTTCAGGCTCTGCTGTCAGTCATGGTTGACTTATGGAAGCCATCATGAATTTTCAACCGACCACGCAGTCGAAGAGTAGCTTTATGTTTAACAGAAAAAGACGTTTGCGACCAATTTAATATATGAAAATTCTGCTAGGTGTCACATATCTGTAAATCTTGAATATTTCTGATTTAGAACAGGTGTTGCACGTGCGAATGAGGCCGAGACTTAAGATGTCAAAAAAAATGTCAGATAGATATAAAAATGTTGCTAGACAATGTCATAATATTATGTCAGGCAATGTGGCTGTTGAGAACATATTTTCTTCAACTGAACTGGTTTGAATAAAAAGAGGTCAACACTGGCCCCTGTGTTTTTAATTTTTCAATTCTTGTGTGAAAATGATTCAGCCTTCAGGAATGCAGTGTTTCCTGCGTTTCCGAGTTTTTTTGGGTCAAAAAAGGGAAGACGAAACAGTTGTATACCTGAACTAAAATGACTGTTCTGATTCATAAAGATATGATAAAGAAAAGGGGGCAACGAAGTATAATATTTATGCTGCATTATACAATCATTAATAATTCTACTCTCTAGGGGCCAACATCATCTTTGTTTAAAATTGAATTGGAAATGGTAAAATCTGAAAGACAGACAAATCGGTATTATCCCCATCTAGTCTGCAAAAAAAACACAACATATGCAGCCAAATATCATAGTGATTATTGATTATCAAAATGTGTTGTTCATTGAAAGAGCTTCTTTTAACAAATGATCACAATATATAATAAGTCGAAGGGTTTACAGTGACTACCTTGCAATGCTCTGTTAATATTTGTTGTTGGCATGGGTTATTCAAGTAAATTACTGTATATTTATTTGTTATGAATATTGACTGTTTTCCTTAGAATGTTTTTGTTTAGAGTAAATCAGGAAGATTTTAATCGATCCATGTTACTAACAGATAACCCAGTACTATATGGGGCCTACACGTATGTTTAATTTCCAGGCAACAACACGTATTTCATTCAAAAGATTCCAAATTGCCAACTGACACATATCGTGGTAACATATTGAGAAGCAGATTTGATAAAGAAATGTAT
>NW_008706816.1:7378-10011 GCF_000327385.1 Lottia gigantea
TTAATATAACCATCCGACTAGTAACATCTTCATTTTGATAAAAACCTATTTAATATAAACATCAGACTAGTAACATCTTCATTTTCATAAGAACCTATTTAATATAAACATCCGACTAGTAACATCTTGATTTTGATAACCTATTTAATATAAATATCACAATAGTAGCATCTTCAGTTTGATAAGAACCTATTTAATATACACATCCGACTAGTAATATCTTCATTTTGATAAGAACCTATTTAATATAAACATCCGATAGTAACATCTTCATTTTGATTAGAATCTATTTACTATAAACATCCGACTAGTAACATCTTCATTTTGATAAGAACCTATTTAATATAAACATCCGACTATTAGTATCTTGATTTTGATAAGAACCTATTTAATATGAACATCCGACTAGTAACATCTTCATTTTGATAACCTATTTAATATAAACATCACAATAGTAGCATCTTGATTTTGATAAGAACCTATTTAATATACACATCCGACTAGTAATATCTTCATTTTGATAAGAACCTATTTAATATAAACATCCGATAGTAACATCTTCATTTTGATTAGAATCTATTTACTATAAACATCCGACTAGTAACATCTTCATTTTGATAAGAACCTATTTAATATAAACATCCGACTATTAGTATCTTCATTTTGATAAGAACCTATTTAATATGAACATCCGACTAGTAACATCTTGATTTTGATAACCTATTTAATATAAATATCACAATAGTAGCATCTTCAGTTTGATAAGAACCTATTTAATATACACATCCGACTAGTAACATCTTCATTTTGATAAGAACCTATTTAATATAACCATCCGACTAGTAACATCTTCATTTTGATAAAAACCTATTTAATATAAACATCAGACTAGTAACATCTTCATTTTCATAAGAACCTATTTAATATAAACATCCGACTAGTAACATCTTGATTTTGATAACCTATTTAATATAAATATCACAATAGTAATATCTTCATTTTGATAAGAACCTATTATGTAAACATCCGATAGTAACATCTTCATTTTGATTAGAATCTATTTACTATAAACATCCGACTAGTAACATCTTCATTTTGATAAGAACCTATTTAATATAAACATCCGACTATTAGTATCTTGATTTTGATAAGAACCTATTTAATATGAACATCCGACTAGTAACATCTTGATTTTGATAACCTATTTAATATAAACATCACAATAGTAGCATCTTCATTTTGATAAAAACCTATTTAATATACACATCCGACTAGTAATATCTTCATTTTGATAAGAACCTATTTAATATAAACATCCGATAGTAACATCTTCATTTTGATTAGAATCTATTTACTATAAACATCCGACTAGTAACATCTTCATTTTGATAAGAACCTATTTAATATAAACATCCGACTAGTAACACCTTCATTTTGATAAGAACATATTTAATATAAAAATCCGACTAGTAACATCTTGATTTTGATAAGAACCTATTTAATATAAACATCCGACTAGTAATATCTTCATTTTGATAAGAACCTATTTAATATAAACATCCGATAGTAACATCTTCATTTTGATAAGAACCTATTTAATATGAACATCCAACTAGTAACATCTTCATTTTGATAAGAACCTATTTAATATAAACATCACACTAGTAACATCTTCATTTTGATAAGAACCTATTTAATATGAACATCTGACTAGTAACATCTTCATTTTGATAAGAACCTATTTAATATAAACATCACACTAGTAACATCTTCATTTTTATAAGAACCTATTTAATATAAAAATCCGACTAGTAACATCTTCATTTTGATAAGACCCTATTTAATATAAACATCCAACTAGTAACATCTTCATTTTGATAAGAACCTATTTAATATAACCATCCGACTAGTAACATCTTCATTTTCATAAGAACCTATTTAATATAAACATCCGACTAGTAACATCTTGATTTTGATAACCTATTTAATATAAATATCACAATAGTAGCATCTTCAGTTTGATAAGAACCTATTTAATAGGCACATTCGACTAGTAACATCTTCATTTTGATAAGAACCTATTTAATATAACCATCCGACTAGTAACATCTTCATTTTGATAAAAACCTATTTAATATAAACATCAGACTAGTAACATCTTCATTTTCATAAGAACCTATTTAATATAAACATCCGACTAGTAACATCTTGATTTTGATAACCTATTTAATATAAATATCACAATAGTAGCATCTTCAGTTTGATAAGAACCTATTTAATATACACATCCGACTAGTAATATCTTCATTTTGATAAGAACCTATTTAATATAAACATCCGATAGTAACATCTTCATTTTGATTAGAATCTATTTACTATAAACATCCGACTAGTAACATCTTCATTTTGATAAGAACCTATTTAATATAAACATCCGACTATTAGT
The DNA here is from genome assembly GCF_000327385.1 of Lottia gigantea. Taxonomy (NCBI): domain Eukaryota; kingdom Metazoa; phylum Mollusca; class Gastropoda; family Lottiidae; genus Lottia; species Lottia gigantea. Next base: position 9,825 of record NW_008706816.1, read on the forward strand.
ATCTTGATTTTGATAAGAACCTATTTAATATGAACATCCGACTAGTAACATCTTCATTTTGATAACCTATTTAATATAAACATCACAATAGTAGCATCTTGATTTTGATAAGAACCTATTTAATATACACATCCGACTAGTAATATCTTCATTTTGATAAGAACCTATTTAATATAATCATCCGATA
>NW_008706816.1:15542-17094 GCF_000327385.1 Lottia gigantea
ACGCCCCGAACGTATTCCATATAGGCATGGTTTCGCTCTTTCAATTTGAACGTGTAAACTATGTATCAACTCTTTTTAGATTAGTGCTTTAACATTGAAAGAAGCAAGACGAATTACTGATATCCTAAAGTTTAGTGGTTTCTTTGGTTTAAGATGTTTCTCAAATTCAGAAGTACAATCGTACATAAGGTAATTTAGTCACCATAATTTACAAAAAAAAAAATTCTCAGGCCATAGCTCTCAAAATCAGATAAATGAAATGAGAGCTCAGCTTGACTGCAAGATTTGCAGCATCTGGTGTCATCTGATGTATACCGCTTGATTTGGTCTACCCGAGTGCACAGACGACTGAACAATACAATTGGAACAAGTTCCCCTCAGTTTCTGATGTCCTTTTTCCTATTGAAAGTTCAAATCCCTCAATCGACTCGAGTGGTCGGCACTTCAACCATCACGTTTAACCCAGTTATCAGTCAATCCTTCCAATATGAGAATCGATCAATTGCTAGTCGACCTGTGCCCATCCTAAGATACCAACCAACGGATTTATTGAACTTCATTTTTCTTAATTAATTAAATAATGACATAAAAATTATAAATTGGTTTTTACTAAATAGACATCATGATGCCGGTAATAAAACAATAATGGGAAAACAATAACGATAATAATAACACAATAAATGAGAAAAACAACCAGATTCTTATTCTCCTGAAAGTCTAAGATCTGCTCACATGAGAACATATTAAGTACATCATCAGGTTAATTAGATTTGGCCACCATTGAACAGCACTGGCTGCTGTTCAGCTGTCCAATAAAAACGTTTGCTCAGAAGAAAATTCATAAAACAATTTTAACAGAATACTGGACTGCCGATTCCCCCCTAATTGTTAACAATTTTGTTTCCAAATTGATATGCGCTTTATCATTTCACTAGCCACTGGTTGATTTGTATAGATAAGCGCTTCATCATTTTTCTAGCCAGAAAAAAAACCCTGTCGTTTTGTGTAGATGAGCTTCATCATTTTTAAATGGTTGGTTTTTATATAGATGCGCTTCATCATTTCACTAGCCACTGGTTGATTTGTATAGATAAGCGCTTCATCATTTTTCTAGCCAGAAAAAAAAACCTGTCGTTTTGTGTAGATGAGCTTCATCATTTTTAAATGGTTGGTTTATATAGATGCGCTTCATCATTTCACTAGCCAGAAAAATAAAACAAGAACACTCGTGTCATTTACATAAACCAACAATATTTCTACTTGTTCAGACGGTTTTAATCGATTTCCTGGTAAGTAAAATCTAGTTTCAAACAACTACAACCAGTGCTCCTGTAAGAGAGTATCTATTATAACACCTAATACAACCCAAAAACTTCTGACATCTGGAACATCCCAGATGTCAAATCATTGATCTAGCTGACCAGAACAAATTCTGGTTCACTAGTACAATATTTAATATGCACTAACATCTATTATATACAATATATACAATTTAAGTAGGATACGGTTTTGATTTGTGAACTCAAAAGCCAAAATATTTTGTTTGATTTTC
>NW_008706817.1:0-1365 GCF_000327385.1 Lottia gigantea
CAAAGCATCATATCATGAAATCAATGTCAAGATCTCTGGATTAGCCTCAAGCCATGAGAAAGAGCGGCACGTGTCAACTAATGACTGTCACTAACGATAATTATTGGGTTATTAACCTTGTATCAACATTGCTAACAACTCTTCTACAAATATTTACATTTCTTTCAATTAGTGATGCTAACAGTGTGGTTAATTTTTCCCTCTTTTCTTCTAATGTAGATCTATTTTACTCTGAGGTCTAACATTGCAGTCAATTTAAGTTTTTGAAGAGTAAGCATACCTTGCTTAGCACCACATCAAACGGCCTCCATGAAAATAATGCTAGCGCTCTGCAACATATCACGGTAATGAATGGCCATTTTTTTTACCGGAACTTTCAATGTTGACACGTGATCACATGACTGGTAATTTAAATATTAGAGGCTGGTCGTTAAGGACTACAAGTGTTTGTAAAGAAAGTCAATTAAAACAAAAAATGCGTAAGATACGAATCCAAACTGACAATTGGATAATAGACACAATATAGACACAATATAGACACAATATAGACACAATACAGACACAAAGTAGACACAAAGTAGACACAATATAAACACAACATAGACACAATGTAGACACAATATAGACACAATGCAGACACAATTTAGACACAAACATTAAATGCATTAGTAAGTGACAGGTCTATCTCCCAAAGTCTGAAGGACTATATCTAATTCGGAATGTTACTATCAATAGACAAATCACTGGTAAATACCAGAAGTAAAGAGTTTCGCTCAAGACACAACGAAATTCACCATTGATTTCCCAGTCAGATTCAGCTTACGAAAACTGCTGAGGATTGCCGAAAGGCAACACACCTGACCACTGAAATAACAGCCCTTAAAACTAATATGAAGAAGGCATGTGCAGTAAACCTATAATGAAAATAACACATAACATAAAGAGCTAAAAGATTTAAATATTGTTTAAGATTTCTTCTCTAAAAACAACAGTTTGTGTGAAAATGTCATTCAAGGTCAAGGTCACAAAAAGACCAAAGACCCAAACTTTTCAACATTTCATTCCAAAAATAACAGCAAACGTAGCAGTATCAAGAACAAAAGGACAAAAAAAAAACCGAAAGTAGAATACAATTTCCTTTAAGCCTGTTCCTGCTTTAAACTTCAAACAATTCCAAGCTTGGAAGATACTTCAATCAGATTGAAATAAAGGTTACAATCAAATCGTGACAAAAACAATTTCTATCATAATTGCTGGAAATCATGCTGGGAGAATTTGCAGTAATAGGTGTCTAATTTGAACAATCGTATAAATTCAAATTGTTTTAAATTTGTTAAGTTCCCATTGAATTATTGTTTTTTATCG
>NW_008706818.1:0-1365 GCF_000327385.1 Lottia gigantea
ATCGAAAAAAGTGAGCGACGAATTTTCGAATTTCGTAATTTTTCAAGTGCTATCAGGTCAGAAATTACAGGTAGATTGTAAAAATGAAAACCCGAAGAAAATCGATGCAAAAATACGCCTTCTAGAGCCGATTTTCGACTATTTGCACATGTTGAACTGTGGCACTTCCGGTTTTGCAAAAATGTTCCAATATATATTTAAGGAACACGTTGCCACTACAGAAGGTCTAGAGAAGTTGAATGGTTGCTGCAACTACTGCAGTGTAGGCTCAGGAAGGTGTGTAAATTTCGAAAAAAAAAAAAAAAAAAAAAAAAAAAAAAAAGAATGGACATTTCGATAACAAACTGGGACTTTGCTGAAAGCAAAGTCCCACAATAATGGTAAAACTTAAAACATTAACATGATAATGGTAAAACTTAAAACAAGAGGTTTTCTTAATTTTCCATTTGTATCAAGGCTCCTGCAATTCCACTAAAACTAAGTGATTGATTACATCACCAATCACAAAATATGCCTTTTGCTATTAGTGATGTCATCTAACACTTAGTTTTAGAAAACCTCTTTCATTCAAGAAATCAAAATCTTCTTAAAGATTCAAATATAAAGAAATTACCTTTATTATTGAAGAGCATATCTTTAACAATCCTTCAGCTTTATATGCTTCAACTAAACTATCAGTGCTGATCTGTAGGAAAATATAGCATATCATTTGAACAATGGTCAAGACTAGTTTTTGACATAGAAAAAAAGATCTTGTCGATAATAAATCTTTAAGGTCTTCCTAAAAACTTGGTAGATTGGTAAATAACATACCTCTAGTTGATGAGTACTTGGTTTATAACCAAGTAAAGTGATAACTTGATGTAAAGTAGAAGTAACAGTATGAGTATTACAACTTGTGATATAAACAGTTAAAGCTTTCACAGTTGTTTCACGTATACTTAGTTGAGGATGACATATTAGCTGAAAGATTGTGGGTAATATCCTCTGCCCAATAGATTCAGGAATACACTGGAATAATAGAATACAAACACATTTTCAAAAAATTATTACCAAATTAACTCGTCTAAATCTGAACCTATATGGCCTTACACTAGGGTTGCAATTACTGATGAACCATGATTCCATTCACATATTCAATTGTGAAGTATCAACATTTTTAGATAAATTAGAATTTTGTAGAAAATTCAACATGACTTTTTCCATTCATGACATTATCATCAATACTTGTCATAATGTCATGAAATATTTTTCTTTGCTTTATACTTTTCTGTTATATTAATATTTACCTTAGAATCTGAGACATATTGATTTAATATCACAGTTATACCTGAAATTATACATTAGCATTGTTATATTAATCTA
>NW_008706819.1:0-1363 GCF_000327385.1 Lottia gigantea
TTTGAATCATCATTAAGTTGAATCCGAGATATCATCTTTAGACTTGTCAACCAAAGTTAATAAAATATATGTACCCACCATTTTGATTTAAGAATCCTTCGTACACAACAAAATTGTTAGTTTGAGGTATTTGATTTCGTAAATGATAATGTTTCTGTAGAAACTGTGAGAATTTGTGACTCGGCCTGTCAATAGCTAGATGACATGGACGTATATTTTCATGCTGAAAAAAATGAAACACAAACTAACCATTTAAAGAGTATAGTTTAATTGTGAGAGGACTGGATGTCTGATTCAAATTCTGAAAAGAGATACAGATAGCTTAAATTGAGCACTGTCAATATGCTGAGTTATTGCCCTTGAAAACAATTGATCTAAAAAGTTCCCACATACCTGTAGCATATATTCAAACAAGCGTTTGCCACACCCGGTTCGTTGTCGAGATTCGTGAACATAAAAATCTAAAACACATAGCGGTTCCATTTCATGTTGTTTACCATGTAAATCATACACAAATAGTCTCTTTCTACCAGTCTTTAATAAACCAACCACTGAACCATTCCCTCTGAAAGAGTGGAATTCAAATAAATGGAAATGACGGTTTATAATTTAAGGGACTATGTCGCAGAATTTGAATATGGTGTGGCAGCATCTCAAGAAATGACGACTGGTCTTTTTAAGTTTCAAACACGGATTATTCTGGACACACGTAGATTTGACGGCTCAAATTTCGACGGTGATCAGTAAATAATATTACAGATTGGAATAGCTAACAAATTCCCATTTCTCAGACTAAGGTACGATTGATAAAAAAAAAGATGCACCTATGCCTTTAAAAATGTTAACTGGGTAAAAGGATCCATCAAGCAAATCTTTGCCTACCTTAAGCCTTCTTGATCTTTCATAATATATAACTTATGGTCTGATACTTCCATCTTTCTTCCACTTGTTATTGCACCATGTAGACTCTGAGCCTGGAAATGGAAATATGGTACAAATTAAAGATTAAACAAAACCAAATTCTAGTTCTTTGCTAGCACCAATTGTCACCCACAACCCCTCATCAATAAATGTATTAAAGGACTGTATTCATTATATCCAAATAGCTTTGTAAGAGGCTGATAATTTCAAATATGACATTTTTAATTGCAAGAGAGGGGGATGCCAATTCTTATAAGCTTATATATTATTCACAAATTTTGTGCTTCCCAAATCCACCATGTTTTGAGAATCAAACAAAAATATTGTTGTTGTGATAACCAGGAAAGTTGATTTGGCTGTGATTTCCATATTAGTATGAATAAGCTCTAAAATGGCAGAGAGTGATCTAGGTCTTGCGGACATTTTTCATCCAACGTTGTCT
>NW_008706820.1:0-2033 GCF_000327385.1 Lottia gigantea
AGTTGTTGGTAGTTAAACTTTTTAAATTCTATCTGCATTTTCTATGGCATAGTCGGTTAGTGCGTTGTTTTTTTACATGATGTCATTCGCTTGGTTAGGTCGAGCAGCTCGCTTGGCGTGTGCAAGTCTGAAAGTCTAATTCCAGTCAACCCAGCTGTAAATGGGTATGGATAATCCAGGAAAGATCAATATCAAGAGGTTTGGCCAAGGTTCAAGTTAGGTAGATTTGTATGACCTAAGATATATAAGCACGTTCGGTCGTGGATTTTTAAACATTGTATAATGTTTATATATCACAATGAATTTATGATGACAAGGTTAAAGAGATTGCATCATAGTTATATTGGTATTTTTTCAGGCTATCCAAAATTGCCCAAATTGCCAGAAGTAAAGGTTGAAATCTTAGAAAGTAGAAAAGTCAATTTTGTGTGTGAATTTGAACTGATTAAAGGTTATGATGTAGAGTATGAGATAGAATATTATCTTGGTGAAACATCATTATTTAAAGATAGATTAAAAGATGGAATTATACCTAGATTAGCTAGTAATAAGATCACCAAAATTACTTCAAATATGCAGGTAGGTCTGATAAAAGATCCACATTCCTATCAAATTTGGTAAAGAAATCTGAAGAAAGCATGGAAAGTTTTGTTGCCAAAAATTTTATTTGCTATGTGAACTCTCTGAAATGGTTGCCTGATTTACAAACAAGAGCATAAAGATGTTAGAGGGTACAGGCATGCCCTTCCTGTTGTAACACCTTTCAGTACCTATGGAGTGGAGCTCTAGGTCTTTCCTACATGAAAGTTCTTAGCAGTCTTAGCAGTTTCACTTGAATGATATACTTCAACAAAAATATATTTTAGATTAAATGTAGTGTGGTGGCATGCTTTAAAGATAATTGTGAAGGAAGTCAAGGACCACCATCTGTAGGTCCTGGAGTCAATCCTGGTATTCAGGTAAGACTACATCTGCTTAACATGTAAAATACAGGCATTATCAATCTCAAGATTCAAAAGGGAGTGAATTTCTGCATCTGGTAGAGCCTGGTCTAATATTTTTAAGTTTACAAAAAAAACGATGAGTGCACCTTGAGCGAATTGGCCAAGTAACACATTGTTGATCCAAAGATGTGTTAAATAGAGATTGTTGTCTCGAACAAAATGGTCGCTGCATCATAAAATTGGATCTGATGACGCAAATATGTTTCTAGTAGATGATTGCTTAGTTTGGACAAGATTTTGACTTGATTGTATTAAAGTATATTTTTTTATTCAGATTATTACCAAGAGTTTGACTGTTATTGAAGGCTCAATCAATGAAATGATTAAGATCAAGAGTAATGTACCACCATCTTTCTTCTGTGGTGATGATGAAGACTGCGAAGTGAGAATTATGGCTGGTATTCGAGCTGCCAAAGAACAGAAATGTCCCGATAAGCGAGTCATACCTCAAGCTGTGATAGCATGGACTGGAGATGTTGACCAAGCACCATTCTGTGGAGTGACACTCAGCAAAGCGAAATGGAATGAGTATCATTTGATTGCTGTCAAAGGTGTGGTAGACTCTCTAAAAGATGGAGATAAAAATAGAGTTGTTGAAGTTTGGGTGTCTGTCATCACTAAAGTCAAAACCATCAAGATTGAACTAGGACAGGTCAAGGTGAGTGTGTCTTGACTTAATTTGTTTACACAAAAGTTACAAAACTAGGGTAAATAATGAAAACAGACTCCAAGCTATATTCAAAATGACTCTTTCTAACGACATAACTGATATATATTGTACAACTGCCTAAAATGCAACATGACTGACGGATGCTTTTAAGGGGTTAACCAAGCTATGATTTTTCTTGCAGCTTAAAATCAAAGATGGTGATAAAGCCTCGATATGTAAATCAGTAAATGATCCACATATTACAACATTCGATGGAAGGTAAAATTTTACTCTCCTGAATATTATTTCCAAAATATTACCTCTATTTCTTCTTGCTCAAAGAATGTGGGTGAAATCTGACTCCAGGCTGACTTTCGAAG
>NW_008706820.1:35004-36891 GCF_000327385.1 Lottia gigantea
CATGGACAAAACTAAAACGCTCAGTGCTTCCAAAGTAGGGCAGATATGGAATCGCGGTTTGTGGCACTGCAAAGCTAAGATTTCAAACTAATACCTGTCAAAATTTCATCATCCTATCTCAAGTGGTTTGGCCGTGGTGAAGCTGCAAAGTTTCGATTTTCAAAAAGGCAAAATTGGCAAATTTCAACAGGTAGCTACCTGTGGTACCAAAATCCATTTTTGGGTCGAATTTTTTTGGTCTCGGAAATCGATGTAACCCGGTTTTTTGGACTCGGTGCTTCTCTAGCTCTCCCCCAATGTGCATAAAAGTGAATTCTGAGCACTTTTTTTTTTTGCGGAAAAGTGCCAAAAAATCCGGTTTTTCATGGACAAAACTAAAACGCTCAGTGCTTCCAAAGTAGGGCAGATATGGAATCGCGGTTTTTTTTCATGGACAAAACTAAAACGCTCAGTGCTTCCAAAGTAGGGCAGATATGGAATCGCGGTTTGTGGCACTGCAAAGCTAAGATTTCAAACTAATACCTGTCAAAATGTCATCATCCTATCTCAAGTGGTTTGGCCGTGGTGAAGCTGCAAAGTTTCGATTTTCAAAAAAGGCAAAATTGGCAAATTTCAACAGGTAGCTACCTGTGGTACCAAAATTCATTTTTGGGTCGAATTTTTTTGGTCTCGGAAATCGATGTAACCCGGTTTTTTGGACTCGGTGCTTCTCTAGCTCTCCCCCAATGTGCATAAAAGTGAATTCTGAGCACTTTTTTTTTTTGCGGAAAAGTGCCAAAAAATCCGGTTTTTCATGGACAAAACTAAAACGCTCAGTGCTTCCAAAGTAGGGCAGATATGGAATCGCGGTTTGTGGCACTGCAAAGCTAAGATTTCAAACTAATACCTGTCAAAATTTCATCATCCTATCTCAAGTGGTTTGGCCGTGGTGAAGCTGCAAAGTTTCGATTTTCAAAAAGGCAAAATTGGCAAATTTCAACAGGTAGCTACCTGTGGTACCAAAATCCATATTTGGGTCGAATTTTTTGGGTCTCGGAAATCGATGTAACCCGGTTTTTTGGACTCGGTGCTTCTGTAGCTCTCCCCCAATGTGCATAAAAGTGAATTCTGAGCACTTTTTTTTTTTGCGGAAAAGTGCCAAAAAATCCGGTTTTTCATGGACAAATAAAACGCTCAGTGCTCCCAAAGTAAGGCAGATATGGAATCGCGGTTTGTGGCACTGCAAAGCTAAGATTTGAAACTAGTTCCTGTCAAAATTTCATCATCCTATCTCAACTGGTTTGACCGTGGTGAAGCTGCAAAATTTGGATTTTCAAAAAAGGCAAAATTGGCAAATTTCAACAGGTAGCTACCTGTGGTACCAAAATCCATTTTTGGGTCGAATTTTTTTGGTCTCGGAAATCGATGAAACCTGGTTTTTTGGACTCGGTGCTTCTCTAGCTCTCCCCCAATATGCATAAAAGTAAATTCTGAGCACTTTTTTATTTTGCGGAAAAGTGCCAAAAAATCCGGTTTTTCATGGACAAAACTAAAACGCTCAGTGCTCCCAAAGTAAGGCAGATATGGAATCGCGGTTTGTGGCACTGCAAAGCTAAGATTTCAAACTAGTTCCTGTCCAAATTTCATCATCCTATCTCAACTGGTTTGACCGTGGTGAAGCTGCAAAATTTGGATTTTCAAAAAAGGCAAAATTGGCAAATTTCAACAGGTAGCTACCTGTGGTACCAAAATCCATTTTTGGGTCGAATTTTTTTGGTCTCGGAAATCGATGAAACCTGGTTTTTTGGACTCGGTGCTTCTCTAGCTCTCCCCCAATATGCATAAAAGTAAATTCTGAGCACTTTTTTATTTTGCGGAAAAGTGCCANAAAAATCCGGTTTCATAGAC
>NW_008706820.1:42005-43632 GCF_000327385.1 Lottia gigantea
CCAAAATCCATTTTTGGGTCGAATTTTTTTGGTCTCGGAAATCGATGTAACCCGGTTTTTTGAACTCGGTGCTTCTCTAGCTCTCCCCCAATGTGCATAAAAGTGAATTCTGAGCTCTTTTTTTTTTGCGGAAAAGTGCCAAAAAATCCGGTTTTTCATGGACAAAACTAAAACGCTCAGTGCTTCCAAAGTAGGACAGATATGGAATCGCGGTTTGTGGCACTGCAAAGCTTAGATTTCAAACTAATACCTGTCAAAATTTCATCATCCTATCTCAAGTGGTTTGGCCGTGGTGAAGCTGCAAAGTTTCGATTTTCAAAAAAGGCAAAATTGGCAAATTTCAACAGGTAGCTACCTGTGGTACCAAAATCCATTTTTGGGTCGAATTTTTTTGGTCTCGGAAATCGATGTAACCCGGTTTTTTGGACTCGGTGCTTCTCTAGCTCTCCCCCAATGTGCATAAAAGTGAATTCTGAGCACTTTTTTTTTTTGCGGAAAAGTGCCAAAAAATCCGGTTTTTCATGGACAAAACTAAAACGCTCAGTGCTTCCAAAGTAGGGCAGATATGGAATCGCGGTTTGTGGCACTGCAAAGCTAAGATTTCAAACTAATACCTGTCAAAATTTCATCATCCTATCTCAAGTGGTTTGGCCGTGGTGAAGCTGCAAAGTTTCGATTTTCAAAAAAGGCAAAATTGGCAAATTTCAACAGGTAGCTACCTGTGGTACCAAAATCCATTTTTGGGTCGAATTTTTTTGGTCTCGGAAATCGATGTAACCCGGTTTTTTGGACTCGGTGCTTCTGTAGCTCTCCCCCAATGTGCATAAAAGTGAATTCTGAGCACTTTTTTTTTTTGCGGAAAAGTGCCAAAAAATCCGGTTTTTCATGGACAAAACTAAAACGCTCAGTGCTTCCAAAGTAGGGCAGATATGGAATCGCGGTTTGTGGCACTGCAAAGCTAAGATTTCAAACTAATACCTGTCAAAATTTCATCATCCTATCTCAAGTGGTTTGGCCGTGGTGAAGCTGCAAAGTTTCGATTTTCAAAAAAGGCAAAATTGGCAAATTTCAACAGGTAGCTACCTGTGGTACCAAAATCCATTTTTGGGTCGAATTTTTTTGGTCTCGGAAATCGATGTAACCCGGTTTTTTGGACTCGGTGCTTCTCTAGCTCTCCCCCAATGTGCATAAAAGTGAATTCTGAGCACTTTTTTTTTTTGCGGAAAAGTGCCAAAAAATCCGGTTTTTCATGGACAAAACTAAAACGCTCAGTGCTTCCAAAGTAGGACAGATATGGAATCGCGGTTTGTGGCACTGCAAAGCTTAGATTTCAAACTAATACCTGTCAAAATTTCATCATCCTATCTCAAGTGGTTTGGCCGTGGTGAAGCTGCAAAGTTTCGATTTTCAAAAAAGGCAAAATTGGCAAATTTCAACAGGTAGCTACCTGTGGTACCAAAATCCATTTTTGGGTCGAATTTTTTTGGTCTCGGAAATCGATGTAACCCGGTTTTTTGGACTCGGTGCTTCTCTAGCTCTCCCCCAATGTGCATAAAAGTGAATTCTGAGCACTTTTTTTTTTTGCGGAAAAGTGCCAAAAAATCCGGTTTTTCATGGACAAAACTAA
>NW_008706821.1:0-1364 GCF_000327385.1 Lottia gigantea
AATTGATACATATAGAAAGTTCAGTAAGTGTAAAAATAAAAGTCAATTAAAGTATCAAGTTTATCACTGTAAGTAAATTATTCAATAATAACTTATTTCACTGTCATTTCAAATCACATCAAAATTTGTCACGGACCCCCCACTAAGCTAAGCAGCCCAATGTAACCTAAAAGCAAACCTTTCTCTTCTTTTTTTCTGGTAAATTTCACATCGCAGCTCATTGGACGATTAATTTAAAAAAATATTGAAAAGACTGACATCTTATCCGATTGCATCGGCAACCTTGAAAAGGTCAATCACCTTCCTCTCCTCTAGAACGTCTTTCTATCTTCCAGATCTTCTATATTTGATCTTCCTCTGATTCTTTTCTTCTCTTCTATATTTTCATCCTCTCCTTTCAATCTTCTTTATATCCTCTCAATCTTCTTCATCTCTTCTCAATATTCTTATTCATTCCTCCATATTTTCTCTCTCCTTTAAATCTTCTCGCTCTCCTCACAATCTCCTTCATCTCTTCTCAATATTCTTATTCACTCCTCCATATTCCCTCTCCTTTCAATCTTCTCGCTCTCCTCGCAATCTTCTTCATCTCTTCTCTATCTTCTTCCTCTCTTCTCTATCTTTTCATCTCCTCTCAATCTTTTCATCTCTTCTATATCTTCATCACCCCCTTTCAATCTTTTTATTCTCTAAATCTTTATCTCCTTTAAGTCTTCTTCCCCTCTTCTCTATCTTTTTATCTCCTCTTAATTTTTTCATCTCCCCTCTATCTTTTCATCTCATCTCAATTTTCTTCTTCTCATCTCAATCTATTTCCTCTCATCTCAATCTTCTTTCTCTCCTCCCAATCTTCTTCCTATCTCCTCAACCCCCGCTTTCCCTCCTCAACCTTCTTCCCCTCCTCTCATCTCAATCTTCTTCCTATCTCCTCAACCCTCGCCTTCCCTCCTCAATCTTCTTCCCCTCCTCTCATCTCAATCTTCTTCCTCTCATCTCAATCTTCATTCTCTCCTCCCAATCTTCTTCCTATCTCCCCAACCCTCGCATTCTCTCCTCAACCTTCTTCCCCTCCTCTCATCTCAATCTTCTTCCTATCTCCTCAACCCCCGCCTTCCCTCCTCAATCTTCTTCCCCTCCTCTCATCTCAATCTTCTTCCTCTCATCTCAATCTTCATTCTCTCCTCCCAATCTTCTTCCTATCTCCCCAACCCTCGCATTCTCTCCTCAACCTTCTTCCCCTCCTCTCATCTCAATCTTCATCCTCTCATCTCAATCTTCTTCCTCTCATCCCAAACCTCTTCCTATCTCCTCAACCCCCGCTTTCCCTCCTCAACCTTCCTCCCCTCCTCTCATCTCAATCTCTC
>NW_008706822.1:0-1364 GCF_000327385.1 Lottia gigantea
CAATAACATAGGCACAAAAAATTGCTTTACAAAATCATGCCATGTTTTAAAAGAACAGATGATTTGGAACTGAAGTCAAATTCAAACATTGAGTTTATCTCAAGAAGCCAGAAATTATCTCAAATATAAAAGGGTTCATCCTAAGCCAGCAACATGGACTCAGCAAGTAAAATGATAAAATTTCAAGATTTGGAAAATCACCAAAGTTCTGACTTCTTTGATTAATAGCTTTAATGTAAATTTCTTTATTTTGGCCAAAATCAGTTTAATAATCAAGACCAATATCTCTTAATATTGAACAAAAAAAAAAACATACATGACCAACTGTTCTTCCATTGTCTATAGCCAAATGATAACTTTTGTTTAACAAACTACCAAATGTTCTGACCATATTCTTCTTAGCTGATACAACATTTAAGACAGCTGTAATTATAATATTATTCCAGTATACTGAAACCAATCACTACTTAAATGTTCAACAGAGTGCTATAAGGAAGCTTAACTTTTATAGATTTGACTTTATTGTTTTCATAAAAAAAAAGACCCCTGATTACCATTGTATGGAGAACCTTAGGCACAATTTTACGTACTTTTATAAAATATTTCGTTTTAACAAAATAACCAATTCGTTTGATAGAATAACTTATTTCGTTTAAACGAAATATTTTATAAAAGTATGAAAAATTGCGCCTTAGGGGGCTCCGTACCATACAATGAGCATCTTATTTAAATTGTTTTTGCAATAGTGACATGTTTAACACAGAACACTGGGGTCCCAACATAAATAAAATTATCTCAAAGTATTCTTGTATGATGCCTTTTTGTGTTCCATGTGTATCCATAGCAACATATTTTTTTCGTAATTTAGTTCTTGTCTCTCTCAATCATTTTGTGCTAGGTTGTGGTTATTTTATCATAATGTTTTTTTAACTGTTGACTCCAGATTATTTATTAACATCTATGTGGAAACAAATCTAGATCTGTGCAGATCTCTTACCCCATTCGTCATTTAATTCACCACTAGCATCAACACTGCCATCTCCTTTAATACGTAAACATTGCCCAGTCAGTTCTGATATTATCTTTACTTGATTCTTATTTTCAAATTTCCATTTTAAAGATTCCCACTGAAAAAACATATCATAAATGAAATAATTAATATTCTTTACTCAATGAAGAATTCTACATCAGTCCCATGGTTTTCATTATATTTAGTTAATTTCTTTAACACCACAAAAATAACTGATTAATGATTAACAAATAGTCTAATCTCTTTGCAGTGCCACACCTTCTTATAAAGGGACTATAAAAGAGGTTTTCTAGAATTTTTTATGTGTATTGGGGCGACTGATACCATCANATTT
>NW_008706823.1:0-1366 GCF_000327385.1 Lottia gigantea
ACAATATATTTTTACAAACAGACATCTTTAACAATATGTTATTTTTAAACAGACATTTTCAACGATATGCTATTACAAACAGAATATATTTAACAATATATTATTACAAACAGACATATTTAACAATACATTATTACAAACAGACATCTTTAACAATACATTATTACAAACAGACATCTTTAACATTATGTTATTTTAAACAGACATATTTAACAATATATTTTTACAAACAGACATCTTTACCAATATGTTATTTTAAACAGACATTTTCAACAATATGTTATCATAAACAGACATCTTTAACAATATGTTATTATAAACAGACATATTTAACAATATGTCATTACAAACATACATCTTTAACAATATATTATTTTAAACAGACATTTTCAACAATATGTTATTACAAACAGACATATTTAACAATACATTATTACAAACAGACATCTTAAACAATATATTATTGCATTGTCAGGACAGTGCTATCATCCACTTATTATCTATTTCCAACAATCTATTAAAAAATGGGTGCAATAGTGTGTAGCAGATGGGGATGGGTGTTGGAATTTTTTGATGAATATTCAGTGAAATCGCTTTAACATTAAATTTGATTAGTAATCGTGAATCGGAATATCTTTGTTTTGATAACTACTGTTACTACTTCTCAATCAGGAAGTTATTGAGGATATTTTATCTCTGTTAATCGGTATATATTTGAAGAAATTTAATAATTGATAAGTGATGTAATATTATATGCTAATGAGGAAGATTAATTAATAATTATCAATTTGTATTTGATGCTGTAACAGAGTTTAAAGAGTATAAATATGGTGTGTTAATGAAGGTAGAGTATCACAATTCTTACAACCTTCTAACTACCAACACCACAGCTTCATCAGCTACACCTGGTAAGTACAGAACAACTTTTTAATGAAAAACTCATTGATATTAGAAAAACGAAACAGCATATTATTTGATTCCGGCTTTTAAATATTTTGCTATTTCTTTTTTTATTTTTTAAAAGCATGTTTTCGTTGTTTTCCAGAAATCAAAATGAACAAACTCTTTGCCGTCGTTCTCTGTTTGGCTTTCGCCTCCATGACCTTGGCTGGTAACCCCTTGATGATGGGTGGTTTAGGAATGATGAACCCCTACATGATGGGTATGGGAGGTTTAGGTATGATGGGTATGATGAACCCCTACATGATGGGTATGGGAGGTTTAGGTATGATGGGAATGATGAACCCCTACATGATGGGTATGGGAGGTTTAGGTATGATGGGCGGTTACGGTATGATGGGCGGTCTTGGTATGATGGGTGGACTTGGTATGATGACTGGATACAAGAAATAAAATGGTAAGTGTT
>NW_008706824.1:0-2010 GCF_000327385.1 Lottia gigantea
AGATTTTGGTAAAAGAGGAATTGGTATTATATCATACTTACTCTGAGGATATTGGTAATAAGAGGAATTGGTATTATATCATACTTACTCCGAGGATATTAGTATTAATAAGAGGAATTGGTATTATATCATACTTACTCTGAGGATATTGGTGATAAGAGGAATTGGTATTATATCATACTTACTCTGAGGATATTGGTAAAAAGAGGAATTGGTATTATATCATACTTACTCTGAGGATTGTGGTAATAAGAGGAATTGGTATTATATCATACTTACTCTGAGGATATTGATAATAAGAGGAACTGGTATTATATCATATTTACTCTGAGGATATTGGTAATAAGAGGAATTAGTATTATATCATACTTACTCTGAGGATATTGGTAATAAGAGGAATTAGTATTATATCATACTTGCTCTGAGGATATTGGTAATAAGAGGAATTGGTATTATATCATACTTACTCTGAGGATATTGGTAATGAGAGGAATTGGTATTATATCATACTTACTCTGAGGATATTGGTAATAAGAGGAATTGGTATTATATCATACTTACTCTGAGGATATTGGTAATAAGAGGAATTGGTATTATATCATACTTACTCTGAGGATATTGGTGATAAGAGGAATTGGTACTATATCATACTTTCTCTGAGGATATTGGTAATAAGAGGAATTGGTTTTATATCATACTTACTCTGAGGATATTGGTAATGAGAGGAATTGGTATTATATCATACTTACTCTGAGGATATTGGTAATAAGAGGAATTGGTATTATATCATACTTACTCTGAGGATATTGGTAATAAGAGGAATTGGTATTATATCATACTTACTCTGAGGATATTGGTGATAAGAGGAATTGGTACTATATCATACTTTCTCTGAGGATATTGGTAATAAGAGGAATTGGTTTTATATCATACTTACTCTGAGGATATTGGTAATGAGAGGAATTGGTATTATATCATACTTACTCTGAGGATATTGGTAATAAGAGGAATTGGTACAAGATACCAGGACATGAGCCGCTACTGGTGAAGAGTGAAGTATTGTTATTGTTGTATTTTTAGACTCGAACATTTTCATTTCTTTTTCTGAAAACAATATTATCAGTAGATATGTGTATGATTTAAAAATGGGTTTCCTTATCTTTTTAGTGTCAAATAAGCAAACTATTTGATTAAAGATGGGTTTCCTTATTTTTTAGTGTCAAATTAATAAAATTGGTGTAATATGGTCATGGAGTTTTGTTCTAGTTATGAGGCGTGCTGACGTATTTTGAATTTTAGTCAATTTTTTTAGAAGTTTTTCAGGAATGCCAATAAGAAGTGAATTAAAATTATCAATGAATAATCCAAAAATCTGCCCCATCCCAATTACTGTGGACTGTGCAAAAATTGGCCATGTAGGGGCTTCTTCTTTGACTGGCCAGTCCGCCATATTGGATATTCGTCATTGGCCATATTTTAGAAATTTAGGAATAAAGCGCATTTCTCCCCATTGCACACCTAAATATGTTAGATTGGCATCTTAGGATGTCACTGGCACCAAAAATGTCATTCATAATTCCATAGCAGACCATAGGAAACATTTTTGCAATAGTTTAAAAATTGGCCATGTAGGGGCTTAGTCATTGACTAGCCAGTGACAGAGTTAGGCATTAAAATACCATTATGTTGGAATTTTAGGGATATTCACAGGTCTGAAGGCACTATGTGATTGTGTTTGTGCCAATTCCATCCAAAAATCTGCCCCACCTCCATTACTATGGACTGTGCAAAAATTGGCCATGAAGGGTCTTTGACTGGCCAGTCCGACATATTGGATATTTGTCACTGGCCATATTTGAGAAATTATAGGAATAAAAAGCATTTCTCCCCATTGTACACCTTAATATGTTAGATTGGCATTTCAGGACCTCAATGGCACCAACAATTGCATTCATAATTCCAAAGGAGACCATTGGAAAAAAATTGTCATTTTTCAATATCCATATTGAT
>NW_008706824.1:7426-9089 GCF_000327385.1 Lottia gigantea
TGGTCTTTTTCTATTAGTCAAATGCCTGATGTCTTTAAAGTCAGTTATGTAATTGTTTCCAAGCATCTCATTCGATAGACTTCAAACAGTAATCAACTTTATATGGAAAGCCGGCTACGGCAATATTACCCTCGACTTCTCGCGAGAGACGAGAAAACCAGGGTTAAAAAAAAGGCGAGGAAAAAGGCGGGGAAAAAGGCGAGAAAGCGAGGAAAAAGGCGAGAAAGCGAGGAAAATTTTCTCGCTTTCTTGTCTTCTCGCCTTTTTTACTCTCGCTTTCTCACCTTTTTCCTCGCCTTTTTCCTCGCCAAACTAATTAATTAACTATCCATTTACAAGATAAAAAAAAAAAGATCCATTTGTTAATTAACGTATTGAAATCAAATTCTGTTTGATCCAGTAGATACATAGATATCTAGGAAAAAGGCCAGAAAGAGAGGAAAAAGGCCAGAAAGGCGAGGAAAAAGGCGAGAAGGCGAGGAAATAGGCGAGAAGGCGTGAAAGCGAGGAAAAGGGCGAGAAAGTGAGGAAAAAGACGAGAGAGCGAGGAAAAAGACGAGAAGGCAAGAAAGCGCGGAAAAAGGCGCGGAAGCGAGGAAAAATTTTTTTTTACCCTCGCTTTCTCGTCTTTTTCATTGCCTTTTTCCTTGCTTTTTCCCTCGCTTTCTTGTGGGCGAGAAGTCGAGATTCCCCGCTTTCTTGTGGGCGATAGACTTCAAACAGTAATCAACTTTATATGGAAAGCCGGCTATGGCCATATTACCCTCGACTTCTCGCGAGAGACGAGAAAGCCAGGGTAAAAAAAAGGCGAGGAAAAAGGCGGGGAAAAAGGCGAGAAAGCGAAGAAAAAGGCGAGAAAGCGAGGAAAATTTTCTCGCTTTCTTGACCTCTCGCCTTTTTTACTCTTGCTTTCTCACCTTTTTTCTCGCCTTTTTCCTCGCCAAACTAATTAATTAACTATCCATTTACAAGATAAAAAAAAAAGATCCATTTGTTAATTAACGTATTGAAATCAAATTCAGTTTGATCCAGTAGATACATAGATATCTAGGAAAATGGCCAGAAAGAGAGGAAAAAGGCGAGAAAGGTGAGAAAGCGAGGAAAAAGGCGAGAAAGTGAGGGAAAAGGCGGGAAAGTTGAGAAGGCGAGGAAAAAGGCGAGGAAAAAGGCGAGAAAGAGAGGAAAAAGGCGAGAAAGTGAGGAAAAAGGCGAGAAAGCGAGGAAAAAGGCGGGAAAGGTGAGAAGGCGAGAAAGTGAGGAAAATGGCCAGAAAGAGAGGAAAAAGGCGAGAAAGGTGAGAAAGCGAGGAAAAAGGCGAGGAAAAAGGCGAGAAAGCGAGGAAAAAGGCGGGAAAGGTGAGAAGGCGAGAAAGCGAGGAAAAAGGCGAGAAAGTGAAGAAAAATGCGAGAAAGCGAGGAAAAAGGCGAGAAAGCGGGAAAAAAGGCGAGAAAGCGAGGAAAAAAGGCGGAAAAACGAGAAAAAAAGCGAGAAATGGAGAAAGCGAGGAAAAAGGCGAGAAGGTGAGAAAGCGGGGAAAAAGGCGAGAGAAAGAGGGAGAAAGCGAGGAAAAAAACGAGAAATCGAGAAAGCGAGGAGAAAGCGCGGAAAAGGGCGAGAAAGAGAGGAGAAAGGCGGGAAAGGCGAGAAGGCAAGGAAAAAGGCG
>NW_008706824.1:31650-32778 GCF_000327385.1 Lottia gigantea
AAGTGTTGTCGATATCCCCTTTTTGCGATCCAATGCTGGTGGTCCCCGTCCGTAAATAAGTTGAATAACAGTTTTCAAATATCTTTATATAAATATAAGACTTCACGTTGTGTTCTTAAAGTTGACATTCAATAGAATAACATCAAGAGAATAGCACCAAGAGAAGAATTTAAAGTGTATTTCTAGTCGAGAATAATTTCGAATGCCTACTAGTCTTAAAGGTAGCCAAAGATAAGACTTTATGAGTAATAACGTTTCCTGTTAAGTACTGAAGACAGAGAGTAGTCATATTTATACTTTCGACTGTATACGTCATATCGACAGGAATGATAATCTGTTAATCTTTTAATGTTGGTACTTAAAAAAATTAGCCATTAAATTGTACCTTTTTGAATATGAATGACCATTATATAACGGCCACGAGTCCTAATTCATGGGCTATTAATTTCTATACCAATTTCATGATCCAAAGCGCCGTAGGCAATAACACATTAACCTACTAACAAAAAGCTGAATACGGGCGGATCTCAGTTTTGTTACATTCCTCCCTTTGCAGAGGGTCATGAAATTGGGGTACCAAAAGAAAACGGTTAAATCTATCCTCACACCTGTCGATTCTTAACATCATAATTATTAATAATACAAGTTGAAAAATACACATTACAAAAAACAATTCTTCAATATAATCAGAAATAACACAAGGCATGATTGTAAGTCTATATTGTTTATATGCACTACTAGAAGCTACTACATCCACCATAAAAAGTTATATCCACCATCAAAGTTATATCCACCATAAAAAGTTATATCCACCATTAAAAGTTATATCCACCATTAAAAGTTATATCCACCATCAAAGTTATATCCACCATCAAAGTTATATCCACCATTAAAGTTATATCCACCATTAAAAGTTACATCCACCATTAAAAGTTATATCCACCATAAAAAGTTATATCCACCATAAAAAGTTATATCCACCATAAAAAGTTATATCCACCATTAAAAGTTATATCCACCATTAAAAGTTATATCCACCATTAAAAGTTATATCCACCATAAAAAGTTATATCCACCATAAAAAGTTATATCCACCATTAAAAGTTATATCCACCATTAAAGTTCTAA
>NW_008706824.1:40581-41601 GCF_000327385.1 Lottia gigantea
ATGATTTCCTCAATAATAACAGGGATATATATACCCTGGCTCACAAGCGTACATAAATATCATTAAATGGATATTCATGTACACTTGGGTAACCGGTCATGTTATTTGTGTATACTTAGTTTATAAGACAATAGCTAATAGGACTATACGTCAACTAAACATGACAGGTCACCTACTGAGTTAAGGGTTACATCCCTTAAGTACCCTATTAATTTATGTCTGACTTCAAACCCCTAAAATTAACATGATAAAATACAGATCTACAATTCATTAATAACAATACTACAAGCTTAAGCATAAGTGACTCTCTCTTCCAGTCCCGACCCTATTACCTTACTCTATTGTCTATTCAAATCATTGTTTTTCAAACACTATCTTCCTATTGGTTATTCCAGTGTATGATTTTTCAAACCCTTGTTTCCTATTGCGTCATTCAAACGTATCGTTTTCCAAACCCCTGTTTCCTAATGGTCATTCAAGTGAGAAATGCTTTGTTACCCAGACCCTTTCTTCAAACCCTCTATTGTCTATAAAATGCTTTGTGTCTCAAGCTTCTTTGTTCCAAGTGGACATTCACATGACATAACCTATTGATACTTTTAATCCCCTACGTTGACTGAAGTCGATCTGTTGTAACCCTATTGTTAGGACCCATTGTCAATTTATCCCAATTAAATCTATGCCCGAAATGATTTCCTTGGTATCTATTAAAATATTATGCAAATTCTTAGTTTACCCGAAATGATTAATTTAGATTGAATTTAGACTTAAAGCCCTCTACAGGGACCTCATTGCATACTAGCAAGGTATCCCAAGCATACCTGAAGGAGAAGAATGACTGCCACCCCAATCCCCAGAATATAATCCAATGGATTATGGTTTCAGTCTCGTCCAACGAAGTGTTATTCCAGCCAATTTAAGTGACGAGCCCGTGTGTAGCTTTAAGTTACTGTCCCTTGTGTAGCTGTGAGTCCTTGTGTAGCTGTGAGTGGTGAAAGGATTGGAGAATCTAAACCAAAA
>NW_008706824.1:44426-59450 GCF_000327385.1 Lottia gigantea
GTCCGCAAAGCAGCATCAAATGTTTTGGGACGATTGCGAATTAACCTTTGAGCCACACTATTGTAATGGGGTTTCTGGTGTTGTAAGCTAGGAGAGATCCTTTCCCGATGCTCTCCGCCTTTATCTTATGACGTAGGAATATAGACTAAACACTTCCACAATATGCACTTTAATATAGGTTGTAGCAATATACATATACACTGGATAAAGGTATAAACAAAAGTAATGTCAATCTGATTCCCTAGAACACAATAGTTACTTGGAGTATTTCCTATACTATAAAGGTTCACTAATACTGGATGTATAATCGACTACTGGCTCGTCTGTCTCCTTCCTAGGTCCCGAATGCTGAATTCCTAACCCCCTTTATACCCAGCCCTCCTTTGTCACCTACCGACAAAAGACGTGTCCAACCGTCCCCTCTTTACCCAAACAAAAGGCAATAATCCCTTATCAACACTCAGAGGATACAGGGGCCTTTGTTGGCTTGTACTATTGATAAATGGCCATTGTGTCCAAGTTGCGTAATCAGTAAAAGAGGATAGGCTGTACAATAGGAACTAATCCTATTGCCTAAGGCTGACCGATGTGGCAGGTTAGATAGAGTGACCATTAGTGTCACTGGACAATGTGGTATTGTGTTCTAGGGAATTATCAATTACATCTAGTTACTAGATTACAATAGTACGGCCCTCACGGTGAAAATTTAAGCGTTAAGCTTAAATTTTTTGAAAAGAAACTATATATACAATTAGAAAACAAAATTGAATTTGAAATAATATACGTAAAAGAAAATAAAACTAAATAAAAAATATGAAGAAAATACGTCCATAAAGAAACTATGAAATTAAATCAATTGTCCTTGTAAATAGGGTTGTGGGCTGCTCATCATCATCTACTTCTACGTATATGGACTTCCGTGGTGGTAATTGAGGAGCAGTGGGCGTGGGAGCTTGGATTTTTTGACGTTGCTTGGCGACGGGCTTGATAGCGGAATATTGAGTGTCTGGACGATAGACTACTCGAGCTGTATTCAATCTGCTAGACTTTATATGGCTTGCCATACGAAATTTTCCACATCGTTTATACACACAATAAAATATAACACAAACAATAATTAAAAGAATTAAAGCCATAAAAAAATAATATAGCCAATGTGCTTTTACCTTGAAAGGGTTTTTTAGCATTGGATTGGAAAATTTAATATGTTCAATATCACCTAGGAGCTTCTTAATGTCTTTATCCTGTGATCGGATCTTCGGTAAAATAGAAAGGGATGAAGCCATAGGGATTGAATGGGAGCTATTTTGATTAATAGTACTTCTATTATATAAAAATTTTGTGATATTATTAAGATTTTGACTTTGTTGTCGAATAGAATATTTACTCTCTTCCTGAATATAATGGGGAAGGGTAAAAGCTGGCGTATGCCCAGAACAACCAACAGGCATAGTTATTATATTAACACCTATGCTAATTTCCAAATTGTGTAACAAATTTTTGTTATGGTCAAAACAGACCAAATCTAATGCCAATCTAGTAGGACTAAATATTAACCAACACCGTTTGGTTAGATCTTTTACAATAGGGGAATGCGGTAGTCCTACGATTGAAAAATCACAAGTTGTCTTAATTAGACTGTCAATATGCAAAAATAAGGAGGAAAGACATGATGGAGCAAAATTTGCTGACATGATCGGTTGAGACATAGCACAAAATGAAAAATCGGACTGACTACATAAGAAAACTTCATGATCATTTAACAACATATAGACATTCCTATCCGGAGAAATGGCTAGAAAATCATGAGATAACTGATATGATAACGTAGTATTTTGATTTATATGTAACAGAGTGACATAATAATGTCCCTTTAAACTAAGCTTTAGACCTTCACTTTAACTAGTGAATATCACTCATCATGCAGATGTCATTGTCTTTGATCTTGTTCTACTATGTATTTTATTAGCCTGAATAAGTTGCTAAATATAGTATCATGACCTATGACCTCTGGTGCAGGTGGTGTGATATGACAGAATTAAGCAGACATTGAAGAGTAAGGGTCTTAGGTAAACCAGCACTGCTGAGCCATTGTTCCCTAGTACTATAGCTTTGTTTTCTTGATTTGCTCTGTATCTGCTTACTGATTGTGTAATAAAGTGTATCTTATTTAATATGGAACTATTTCTGTGACCAGTACACACGACGACAACGTACTCGGTCACATATATATGCCGGAACATGCACAATTTTGTACAACTCAAAAATAGAAGATTTTTGAATTAAAGGTAATATAACCATAATGTGAAAAGAAGTAACATCCGGAATCAAAGTGACGCGTAAAATTTCGTAATATTTTCGTAAGTCAGACTTGACTAAGGTATGGGAAGTTCCAAGGTTGCTGGAAGTTGCTGCTGAACTTCTGCCAAAGCCGAAAATAATTGTGTATCTGAAAGTAACGCACTTGTTAAATGACCTTGAATCGCTTCCATAACTTGACTATGTAATAAAGTAATAGTACGTTGAAGCGTATGAAATGTGGAATATAATAAATGAAAAACACCTGACAATTGCTGATTAATTTGAAATCCATGCCTGAAAATATAGTTCAAGGCAAAAATCAATACCAGGGTAGAAAACTGAATCCTCTGAGTGGAAGGGAAAACTATCTATGCCATGCTAACTAAGAACTAACAACCTATCCTAAATAAACTATACAATACCATACTGTACGTAAGCTTTAAAATTCAAGTTGGTCTTACGATAAGGTACAAAATGTTTGTAATTAATCCGATACACTAAAGGATTAATTTGCCTATTTTCCTTTCTAACGTACGTTATGAAAGAAACCCAACTATCACCAAGATAAATTGGTAAGGCTATTAAACACCTGTCCTCAAGGGATCAAACTATATTGAACACCCAGTGAGCAAAATAAATTAGATATAAAATTCCTCTTCGTCAGAATATTCAACCTCAGTACCAGTATGAGAGTGCAACTGGTTGGAGAAATCAATATTGGCATTAGTATGATTTGCCTCGTTAGATCGTAACTGTGCCAGTGGGATATTGTCATCGTCCGAATAAGAGTCTGAATTATGTTGAAAGACCTGTTGCTTACTGGGTACGCCTTTTGCAGAACGGAAAGGTTGACGTCTGATAGAGATGTCTAACTCAGGATGAAGAACCTTATCCAGAATATGTGTACGATTTACTCTCTCTTGATCCCATTCAACATTTGAATGGGCTAAACGAATATTATCTTTATGGACATTCTTTGATTTTCCTGACAACTGATGCCTGATTTTGAAATTTACAGGCGAATATTGGTCAACAATACGATAATAGGGCTTCCAATGATTAGTTAGTTTAGATGAATGATGTAACTTAGTAGTGGGGTCATAATAATAAACAGGGTCACCAATCTCATAGCTTTGTGTGTGTATTTTAGCATTAATACGTTCCCTGTTTTTTTTACGACTTTCGATCATATTGTCTTTTACGTCTAAGTATGTTTCATGGAGGCGCTGTAAGGTAACTGGGACATAATCCTCACCGAAGTATTTCATTTTAGGACCTCAAAGTGTGTCCATGGGTAAACAGATATCTCGACCGTAGTTAATGAAGAAGGGGGAGTGTTTTGCACTACCATGAACAGAGGAACGATACGCCATACAAATGGCTGGAAGGTACTCATCCCAATCTCTCCGATCGTCCCGAATCAATTTTGCTAAACTATTGTTGAGAAAACCGTGGATATTTTCTGTTTTACCGTTTGATGCAGGGTGATAACTACTCGTTTTGATATGATTGATATTAAGCTGAGTGGTTAATTGTTTTAAAACATCAGAATTGTATTCCATACCTCTGTCACTAATGATGAGTTTTGGACATCCAAACCGTGGAATAATTTCGTTAAGAAGAGTCTTAGCCACGAGGTCAGTGGTTTTGTTTGGCAATGCAAAAAGTTCCACCCATGAACTGAAATGATCGACTTTAGATAAGATGTACTTATTTCCACCATCAGATAAAGGAAAAGGGCTTACATGATCGATTCCGATGATTTCAAAAGGATATTCTGGCTGTGGCATGTCCTGCACTTCAGCACGCTGCTTCCTTAATTTTCGCGTATTGCATAGTACGCAATTTTGGACATAATTCACCACATCTTTATACATGTTTTTCCAGAAATAACGTGTTCGAATTTTGTCATTTAATTTATCGATTCCTGTGTGGGCTCCAAAAGGGGAATCATGAAAATCTTTAAGAATAACTGATTGGAATGACGATGGGATGACTCACTGTAAACGCTGTGTCTTATCGTTTTGGACCATTTTTGAGATGTGGTAGACAACACCCGATAAGAGAACATAGTTATCGGTACCTTTCTCGTTGTTATTCGATTCCAACGCTTGTCTTAATTTGGTAATCTCTGGATCTGCACGTTGGAGTTTACGTGGAAATGTCAGGTTTAATCGAGCTAATTGCGACTCATGCTCGTCTTCCGAGTCATACTGCGGGTCCTCAGAAGCAAAATCCGACGGTGATGCGTCATGCAAAGGGTCGTCGGTATCGATAACCATCAGTTCTTTTTCATCAAAGTCTACCTGACCTCTGGTTCGAATCCGAGATAAGAAGTCTGCCTGGCAGAGGGGTGTAATGAATGGTACATTGCATTTCTTTCAACATGATACTCCAACGCTGAATGTGAGGATTTTTATTTTCAGCTGTAAACAAGGACTTGAGGGGTTTATGATCCGTGAAAATTGTGAAATCAGCGCCAACTAAATAATGACGTAGCTTATTGAGGCAATAAATAATAGCTAGTCCTTCACGTTCTATCGTTGGATAATTTAATTGAGCTGAATTTAACTGGTGTGAGACATACTGAATCACACGTTCGCCCTCAGGGAAAACTTGAGTCAAAACGCCACCAACTGCGTATTGCGATGCATCAGTATAAAGATTATACGGTTTTGACGAGTCGGGATATGCTAAAATAGGTGCCGACATAAGAGATTCCTTAAGAAATTTGAATGCTGTCTCCGTTTTTGAATTCCATTCAAAATGGGCATTCTTTTTTGTAAGGGCAATAAGTGGGTGAGATATTTCCGAAAAATTGGGGATGAATTTGCGATAGTAAGAAGCCATCCCTATGAAGGAGCGTATTTGCTTCACGTTTTTCGGAGGTAACATGTCTTGAATGGCACTAACTCTGGATTAGGACGGATGCCATGTTTTGAAATGATATGACCTAAATATTTGACTTCCGGCTTAAGGAAGGTACATTTCGATGGTTTCAGCTTTAGTCCTGCTTTTTGAAGACGATCAAAGACTTCAGCTATATGCTGCAAATGTTCCTCAAATGTACGGGAATGGATAATTATGTCATCAATAAAGACCTTGACGAACTTTGTGAGAATGCCGTTCATCACTTTATCCATTGTACTCTGAAAGATTCCTGGAGCCGATGCTAAACCAAAGGGAAGTCGGTTAAATTCATAAAGTCCCTTATAACATGTAAATGCAGTCTTATGCTTGGAAACTTCATCAATTTCTATTTGCCAGCATCCCTCTTTAAATCAAGACATGTAAAATATTTGGAGTCGCCAAATGAAGAGATTAAATCGTCCATGTTTGGAAGTGGATAGGAATTTTTTGTGAGTTGGTTGTTCAATTTCCGATAATCAATACAGAATCGATAAGTTTTATCCGGCTTTGGAATAAGAACTATCGGAAACGAATACTGACTAGAGCTAGGTCTAATAACACCAGCCGATAACATTAATTTGAGAATCTACCAAACTTTTTTGAGACAGGCTTATAAGGCTTTAAGCGAACTGGAGGATTAGCGCCTGTATCTAAGGTGGCTTTAACAACATCTGTTTTGCCTAAGGACAGATCATCAACTGCGAAGATATTGCCATGTTGTTTCAACAATGCAATAAGTCGATACCGCTGACCGGGTTCTCTATGGTCCAATGATTTGAAATCAAACACTGAAGAAAATGCATTGTTTGCGGGTGTGTGTTGAACAGAACACAATTGAAAAGTTTGATCGGTATGTGTTGCTTCGGGCGATATAACTTCAGCCACTGCTAACACCTCTCTATGTTTAATCCGAAATGAAGAACCTGTTTCATTAATAACGTTAACATAAATACTAGTTGATGTAGGCTGATGAATACTACTTGTCATAAGTAGTCCTGGTTGGTCATGAAAAAATTTACAATTATCTAAAGGTGAAATGAGAACACATTTGTTTTTCACGTGAGGAGGAATTTTAATCTCCACCACGTTAACTGAACACGGAGAAATATGATTAGAGGTACGAGCATGTGTGAATTGAACTTTGGTAAAAGGACCATGAGGTGTCTTTGAATACAATGGAATAATTTCAGATCCAAATCGTAATGTATGCGAATTAAAATCTAAGATGATACCGAACGTCTGAAAGAAATCATTTCCTAAAATCATGTCTTTACCTAGGTTAGAAATGATGTGAAAATCAAATTGGACAGAAGTTTTTCCGAATTTGAAACGAAGAGAACAACGACCTTTCACTTCAAGAGCTGTACCAGTGACACCTACCATTCTTGGTTACTTAGATGGATCAGTAATAAAGTTAGAAATTGAAGATTTAGAAAGTTGTTGAAAGACGCTAAAATCCAAGGCTGATCCCTCGGCGCCAGAATCATTAAGTGCATAGATATAATTGTCACTAATATTTAGTTTACAATAAGTATTTCCAATCTTATTAGTTTTCAATCCCAGGTTTGTCGTTTCAGTTACTCTGACGCCCCTGGGCTTTACTAGTTTTTTGACTGATGTTGTACCCGGCGACAATGACGTCTAGTGTGACCTGGGGTGTTACAAGAAAAACAAATCGGTCTGCCATCTGGTGTGTACTGATATCTGGGCCGATCTAAAGGCCTTGAGGATGAATATGATTGGCTGGAACCTTGAGTCGAAAAATGACGAGAATGTCCCTTGGGCTGGAAATGGCGATTGTCTTGTGAGTTATGCTGATGTGGATTATACTGATTGGTTGAATACTCAAAATTTGAAGAACGAGGGCGTGCCTGATTGGACGAATGGTCAGAAGTTGAAGATTTGGTTAACATTAATATTTCATCCAACTTGTTAGATAAGTGTCGCATAGGATCAGTAGCCTGGGTGACTGAATCCACTTCCATAGGGGTTTCGTCCCCTGATCTGTGTATTTCAAAAGTTCTTGTAACTTGTTGCTCAAAAGCGGCAATGCGCATAGCCTCGTCGAAGGTATTGGGCTTGTTGCGAATTAATTTCTTAGCGACATGATCTTCGACTAAACCGTCCATAAAGATGTCCACTAACTGGGATTGTACAAATGGGTTGACCAACTCACCAGGGCGATATGCGTCCTCTGCCAATGTCATAATTTTATCGCCAAATGCTAGGACCGACTCACTACGCGTTTGCTTACAACGGCGAAGTTTCTGTAATGCAAACTGTTGGCAAGACGTGTCACTGAAACGTGCAACCAGAATATCTTTAAAAGCACGCCGAGTCGCGTCAGGATTGCTCTTAATGTATCGTAAGGCGAAATTTCCAGCTACGCCGGTGCAGGTCTGAAGAGCTTAACTGATAAGCCTAGAATCATTAGCACTGACTAAAACTCCTGCTTTTTCGACATCCCGTATCCAGTCTGAGAAACGCTTTCCACCCTCGCCAGAAAAACTACGAATTTGTTGGGGGAGACCTTGTGCTCTTAACTCAAGTTGCAATTAATTGAAATTTTCAGACAAAACTCTTAAAGCTACCTTTGGGTCCATAATTTCCAATACAGATTTAAATATGAAAAGTTGTAAATATAAGGGGTCAAAGCGAAGGTTACTAATGGAATGAGAAAAACGGAAAAGATAAACCTTATTTTTGAACTAAATTAAAGGGTTAGGGACAATCTATTGATACTATACAACAAACCGAATTAAACATATAGTCATAAAAAAACAGCAAAAATGTTATCTTACTTAAGCAAAAGTTTGTGTATAAACGATGTGGTTTTGTTATTGTTGGCAAACCATATAATCCAACAAAAAGTGAATACACTCACCGAACTGTCAAAGTTGTAGCTTCACTGGTTTCTGTGTTCTGTGCGTTGATATCTTGGGGTGGTTCTGCGGTGGCGTTGGTAACTGCTTTCCTCTTCTTTCGTCAAGTATGTTGTGGTTGGACTTCTTGATGACTTCCGTGGATATTACAGTTTTCTTCTTCTGTTGTCCAATTTGTTGCTGTTGGACTTCTTGATGACTTCCGTGGATATTACTGTTTTCGTCTTCTTTTGTTGTGCTAAGACTTCTTGTTGTGTCTTGTGACGACCTCTGTAGTTTTTTTTTAGATTGAGCAGGAACGACTGCGTCACGGCTCCAATTGTAATGGGGTTTCTGGAGTTGTAAGCTAGGAGAGATCCTTTCCCGATGCTCTCCGCCTTTATCTTATGATGTAGGAATATAGACTAAACACTTCCACAATATGCACTTTAATATAGGTTGTAGCAATATACATATACACTGGATAAAGGTATAAACAAAAGTAATGTCAATCTGATTCCCTAGAACACATGTTACTTGGAGTATTTCCTCTGGAACCTATACTATAAAGGTTCACTAATACTGGATGTATAATCGACTACTGGCTCGTCTGTCTCCTTCCTAGGTCTCCCTGAATGCTGAATTCCTAACCCCCTTTATACCCAGCCCTCCTTTGTCACCTACCGACAAAAGACGTGTCCAACAGTCCCCTCTTTACCCAAACAAAAGGCAATAATCCCTTATCAACACTCAGAAGATACAGGGGCCTTTGTTGGCTTGTACCATTGATAAATGGCCATTGTGTCCAAGTTACGTAATCAGTAAAAGAGGATAGGCTGTACAATAGGAACTAATCATATTGCCTTAGGCTGACCGATGTGGCAGGTTAGATAGAGTGACCATTAGTGTCACTGGACAATGTGGTATTGTGTTCTAGGGAATTATCAATTACATCTAGTTACTAGATTACACAACGATTAGCAATATTACACCATGCTCTGGATTATTGAGAGTATTATCACACTTTGTATAACCAACATAGGTGTGTACACGCAACATCTGACTACTTACAGACAGGAGCATCAGCTTTTTGTGTCACATTTACTCGAGCAATTACAGCGGACATATTTAGTCAGTCTTCTCCCCTCCTTAATTCTATTTCAGGAGTCTCTTCCCCAAGGGATATTCTAAGCGATGGAAGAGGAAGGAAAAACCAATTCACTTTTAAAATGCAGTTTATATACACGATCACAAAACACAGGTAAACTAATATGTCCTTAATACTTAACTAAGAAATTATTCATAAAATCGAGTTACCCGGAAACAATCTGTATTTATAAGAGCGTATGGATGACCTTTACCTCAAAGACGTCCTCTAACTTATGTCCTTTTATCTGGCTGGGTAGGATCTCCTTGACTATGCCGTTTTATGCTTAGAATCTTCATCAATTTCAATTGCCAATAGCTACTTTTCAAATCTAGGCACGTGAAATAATTACAGTCCCCTAAAGAAGAAATCAAATCATTCATGTTAGGAAGAGGATAAGAATTTTTTGTAAGCTGATTTTTTGAATTTCCGATAATCAATGCAGAAGCGGCGTTGTCGGGCTTAGGATATGAGCACTATCGGTGATGAATATTCGCTGGAACTGGGTCTGATAACACCAGCTTTTAACATGTCATTTATTTGGGAATCAACTAAACACTTCTTTGACAGTGGCAATTCCACCTAATGGGAGTAAACTTCGTTTTGAACGACGTGGTTTTGAAGTTGTCGTGACTTGAAATTTGAAATTTTTAAAAGCATTTTTCAACTTATCAAAATGGGTGTTGAGCTGAGTATATTCAGTGGACAATATCTCTTGCAAATTATTATTACGGGTAGTAAAACGAAGTAATTTCTGATTTTGTACATCGGGTGTTGTTAAAGCAGCAATAAATTGCTTAAAAACGTCGATAGAATCTTGCAATTCCTTAATTTGCTTTTCAAATGGAACCAAATCAAAGTGGAAATTGAGCACCCAAGTGCTGTAAGAGGCATAAAATATGTTTTGAAATACAAATTGTACGTTATTTGCATAACTTACTTTCCAAATGAGATAACAGCTATGATATTAACAACACTTTATTTACATTCAATAACTGGAGATCTACACTAATCCAAGAAGTATACCCAAGACTCTTAGAATATTAGAACGATCCGATCCTCTCTCCGGGTAAAGAATGAATACCCCAAACCCTAACTACACTCCTATTTATTTCTCCCCCCAGATGGCCAACATATGAAATGTTTCTTTTGTCAAAAGATCCCTTGCTGTTCCTTAACCTAATTGCCATGTCTGACCGATTCCTTTTCTATACCCCTATAGTTTCTTAATCTCTCAGTGTCTCCTTCCCTGCCGACATGGGATATGTCTCCTTTGTATACTATCATCTGTTTCTAATTACTTACGTAAACACCACACCGATGTTAATTCAAAAGTGTTAAAGATTACAGATTAAAGGTTACCACCCGTGATTACCCCTATTAGACTATTACATGTTGAAGGTTACCGACGTGATTCCGTATAGTTTACTTCTGGACTAATGTAGATTAGCAATATAACATATATTAATCTAGAAAATACATAATTATGATTTTCTTGAACAACCCAAAAAAAAAATAAAAGCAAAAAAAAAATAAAAAAAAAATAAAATAAATAAAAAAAATATAATAAACCACAAAAAAATGAAAAGGATAACAAACAAAATAAAAACAAAGCAAATAATATGTCAAACAAGGAAGAATTACTGACGTAGAAATCAAGGAACATGCCCATGCAGATCGAAAAAAATTTTGTTTAAAAAATGGTTGTCCTTCCGGAAATGTCTTAACGATGAAAAAAAAATTATTTCACACATGATGATATGGTATCACCACCTATTTCCAGGAATAACGTTGACACACCTGATGATAGAGATCATCACCTATTTCCAAAAAACAAACACAGCCGGAGGCACACATGTTGATGACGGATCAACACTTATTTCCAAAATAACACACACGTGAGCATTGGTAGGTATCTTCTGGAAATCTTGATAGGTTCGCTGGAGGACGGTATGTGGTAGATTAGGCGATCAATTCAATGGTGCGGGTAATGGTCGTCGTCTTCAGGTTCGGAAACGGGATTGCGTTGAGGTAATCTGTGTGGAATATCTTCCGGGGAAGCTTTCTGGCGTTTCTTTGGAACTGGTAATACTGCCGAATAAGTTGTTGCCAATTGAGTGGTATTTGATGACTGCACTATTTGCCGTTTTAGATTTTTCAATGTCCGTCGAGGTCTGATACATTTATTATAGAAAAATAGGAAGAGAATAAGAGGACGAGCAAGGTGATAAGAGAGACGAGAAAGTAATATAGCCAATGAAGGGATTATCGTGGGATTGGAATACTTGATGTCCTGAATTTCTGAAAGTAAATGGTGTAGACTCTAAGATGGTGAATTTAGGAAGGGTCTTGAGTAAGGTTTTTCCAGAATGAGTGGTGGAATTGGGAAATTGTTTAAGAGTTAAATTGAACAAATATTGGGAGAGATCCAGTAACTTGTAATTAGATTGGCGAATTTGATAGCGACTTTCTGCTTGTAGATAATGAGGTATGGAAAAAGCGGGAAGAGCAACCGACTGGCATGTTTATAATATTAACTCCCTGGGTAATAGGTATATTATTCATCAAATGTTTTGACGGGTCAAAGCAAACAAGATCCAACGAACTTCCTTGAGTGGCATTTAGTAATTGATGATATTAACACGGACACAATTATATGGATAACAATTACTTTAATAAATAACTTGCGAAGTTTCGACGATGATTCTTTCGTCATTATCAAGCAATGATACAAAATAACAAGGCATTCAGAATGTATAGTGTGAGGCAACAATGACAAGGATTAAAACAATAGGAATACATTAATCAATTATGTGGAGGTAATCACAAGGGTGTGTGATTAGAGAAACCATTAAAGGGATGTAGTAATTACTTCTTGATTATAATGGTAGGGTGGTAGTGATTATAATCAAACAATGTGATGATAAATAAAACATAAAAAACTTGACTAGTAAAATACCGGTGACAATCTAAATACAAAATTTAGGGTGGGGTTATTTAATTAAAGGGTCATAGGCATGTGATAAATAAACACCTGTATCCCTTTTAATTTTTGGTTGGTATCTCCTTATGTGAATGGCTTCGGTCAATTGTCTCGTTTTCTTGTTGGTTTGGTGTTTAGTGAGGGCTTCGATATTGCCAATTTTGTGTCGTCGGTTGTTTTTGATGTGTTCAGAAACTGCGGATGTTTGGGTAGGTGCTAGGGATAGCTGTTCTTGCGTTCTGAGATTGAGAGGGCGTCTTGTTTCTCCAACATATTCTTCATTGCAGGACCACGTGATTTTGTAGACACATCCTTTTGGTGCCAGAGGTATTGTGGGTGCCAGTTTTCCATTTGCATGAAGGATGTCCTTGATTGTTGGTCCAGAAGAAAAGGTTGTTTCTATTCCTACGGTTTGTTTGATCAGTCTTCTTATTTGATAGGATACTTTGCCAAGAAATGGGATGGTGATACGAGTTGTTAGTGAAGGGGGTTTGGTGACTTTCGGAGTATTATTGTTCTGCCGGGTTTCGGGATAGCCATTGAGGTTGGTGAAGACATTCTGCAGGTGGTTGAGTTCACTGTCAATAAGTTGAGAATCGCAGATGTTCATCGCACGTCTAGTGAGTGTTGATACTATGCCTTTCTTAACTTGGTTAGGATGGTTAGAGTTGAAGTGGATGTACTGATCCGTGTGTGTTGGTTTTCGATATACGCTAGTATGTAATGAGTTCCCATCTTTGTTAATTAGAACGTCAAGAAATGGTAGCTGATTGTTGGATTCTAGTTCAATTGTAAATTTGATCCTATTCTCTTTGCTATTGAGGTGATGAAGTAGTTGCTGTGCTGTGGTACCTTTCTGAACCAGCAAATCGGTTTAATAGGTGTGGAGGGCTTCTTCTTCAAAGTAAGTCATATAGACTTCAGTGATGAGGGGGGAGAGAGGGCTTCCCATAGGTAGACCATGCACCTGTTCATACAGGTTGTCACCCCAACTGAAAAATGGTTGATTCAATGCATTTTAGAAGAAGATTGGTTATGCTGTCAATCGAGAGTTTGGTATCCAGTGGGTCTGTTAAGTTCAAAATTCGATCACGAAGAATAGTGATGGCATGATTTCTGGGGATGTTTGTGAACAGGTCCACAATTTCGTTTGGTGAGAGATTTAACTATGGGATAAGGTGGGGTGTGTGAAAAGATAACATTACAAGTGTGACGCACTAATTTTCCACTATGCAAAAAAGATACGGAATACATGAAGGAGCAAAATTCGTAGACATTACGGGCTTATCAAAAGTGCAAAATGAGAAAGCGGACTGTTTGCAAAAGGTGACCTCATGGTCATGGAGAAGCATGTAAACGTTTCGGTCAGGGGAAATAGCAAAATCATATGTTACAGAAGTATTATGATTGATGCGAGACGGAACGTGGACAATGTGATATAATTCAAAGATTGGGGATTTTTGGACAAGGGGAATGAGAATTATGATATTAAAAGAATGTTGGCTGGGTACTAAGGTGACGCGGAGGAGAGAGAAATATTTGCGGAGGTTATGTTTGATCAAGGGAAAGGGAAGTTCTGAGGAAGTAGGAATTTGCTGCTGCACTTCTTCCACTCTTCCACGGCCAAAAACAATTGAGCAGACCCTGTGACCCTGAATGGCTTCCATAATCTGACAATGCAAATCTAAAACAGACTGATGAACATCGGGGAACGTGGAATGAAGAATATGAAACACACCCGAAAACTGTTGGGAAAGCTCAACAAAATGAATTTGAGGTTCTAAGCCGTCTCGAATATTTGAATTTAGTTGGGAGATCCATTGAGATAAAGTATTAGTGGAGTTGACTAAAAGATTAATAGAGTGCCTATTCAATGCAACATTCTTGACTGTAGTATTTAAGATGGTTAAGCCGTTTTCGATAACATGTACAATTTTTTGTTGTGACAACTGTAACGAATCAACCTTGTCTCTAATTTTGTCTACTGTGTCTTCGCTAACTGTACCAAAGAGAAAGAACTGCACCAAGGGGCAACAAGCTACGTTTAGAACGACTAGGTTTAGAGGAGGTGGTGACTTGAAGTTATTAAAATGGGTTTCAAGTTTGAAAAATTTTGTGCGCAATTGTTCATATTCTGTGTTTAAAATTTTGACTAAGTTGTCGTTTAAGGCCCGAAACTGTTTAATTGTTTCATGTGCGGGAGACTTGTTGTTCAAAGGAGGCCGTCCACAAAGCAGCATCAAATGTTTCGGGACGATTGCGAATTATCCTTTGAGCCACACTGTCCTTATTAACCCATATACAAAAACGTCAACCAAATGCGACTGAATAAAAGGTGTGCAATATCCTCTGAATTATAAGCATCCTCTGCCAAATTAATTAACTTATCACCAAATGCCTGCACCGATTCACCATGACTCTGCTTGGCCCTGCGCTGGTCAGAATTGTCACTAAATCTAGCCGACAAAATAGCCTTTAAATCACGCCAAGAAATTTGCTTTAATATGTCGTAATACGAAATTGCCTGCTAACCCTGTAGAAGTCTGTAGGGCGAGTCCAACTAACCTTGAATCATTGGCACTAACCGAAAACTCCTGCCTTTTCAATATCCCTGATCCACTCAGAAAACCTTTCACCATCCTCACCAGAAAAATTGCGAACTTGTTGTGGTAAGCCTTGGGCTCGTAACTCTTAACATCAATTTGCTATGTATTCAGTGAGAAATTAGTTGGTTGTTTATGTTTCTGTTAAACGTAGGTAAAGAGATGGACCAGAAAAGAGGGTAGAGATAAGTAGTTATATAGATGCGTATCAGATTCTTG
>NW_008706824.1:59990-81481 GCF_000327385.1 Lottia gigantea
ACCCGTGATTACCCCTATTAGACTATTACATGTTGAAGGTTACCGACGTGATTCCGTATAGTTTACTTCTGGACTAATGTAGATTAGCAATATAACATATATTAATCTAGAAAATACATAATTATGATTTTCTTGAACAACCCAAAAAAAAAATAAAAGCAAAAAAAAAATAAAAAAAAAATAAAATAAATAAAAAAAATATAATATACCACAAAAAAATGAAAAGGATAACAAACAAAATAAAAACAAAGCAAATAATATGTCAAACAAGGAAGAATTACTGACGTAGAAATCAAGGAACATGCCCATGTAGATCGAAAAAAATTTTGTTTAAAAAATGGTTGTCCTTCCGGAAATGTCTTAACGCTGAAAAAAATAATTATTTCACGCATGATGATATGGTATCATCACCTATTTCCAGGAATAACGTTGACACACCTGATGATAGAGATCATCACCTATTTCCAAAAAAACAAACACAGCCGGAGGCACACATGTTGATGACCGATCAACACTTATTTCCAAAATAACACACACGTGAGCATTGGTAGGTATCTTCTGGAAATCTGGATAGGTTCGCTGGAGGACGGTTGTGGTAGATTAGGCGATTAATTCAATGTTGCGGGTAAACAGTGGTGCTCGGTAATGGTCGTCGTCTTCAGGTTCGGAAATTGCTTTGGGGTTATCTGGGTGGGATATATTCTGGGGAAGCTTTCTGTCGTTTCTTTGGAACTGGTAATACTGCCGAATAAGTTGTTGCCAATTGAGTGGTATTTGATGACTGCACTAATTGCCGTTTTAGATTTTTCAATGTCGAGATCTGATACATTTATTATAGAAAAAATAGGAAGAGAATAAGAGGACGAGCAAGGTGATAAGAGAGACGAGAAAGTAATATAGCCAATGAGCTTTCATTGTGAAAGGATTATTCATCATGAGATTGGAATACTTGACGTCCTGAATTTCTGAAAGTAAGTGGTGTAGACTCTAAGATGGTGAATTTAGGAAGGGTCTTGAGTAAGGTTTTTCCAGAAAGAGTGGTGGAATTGGGAAATTGTTTAAGAGTTAAATTAAACAAATATTGGGAGAGATCCAGTAACTTGTAATTAGATTGGCGAATTTGATAGCTACTTTCTGCTTGTAAATAATGAGGTATGGAAAAAGCGGGATTGTGTCCGGAGCAACCGACTGGCATGTTTATAATATTACCTCCCTGGGTAAATTATTCATCAATATCTTCAAGGCGTGGATGAAATTGGTTAGGACTTCACTGTTGTTGTGTTTTGTGACGACCTCTTAATATGCAGGAACGTACCGCCACTGCGCCACTGTAGAGAAGCTTGTTTGTCGGGTTCAACTTGCAAACTGCAAGGTAGATTATTCTTACAAACTGTATAGTCGTTTGTAAGAAACTGGATACGGACTTCTGTCGGCTATGAATTTACTTTCCAAATGAGATAACAGCTAAGATATTAACAACACTTTATTTACATTCAATAAGTGGAGATCTACACTAATCCAAGAAGTATACCCAAGACTCTTAGAAAATTAGAAGTAGTGAAGTGTTCATAGATTGTTCGAAGGGAATTCCCCTTTTCATGGGTTTTCCCCTTTTCATGGGAATTCCCCTTTTTTTCATTTCATGGGAAAAATCCAAACAATCTATGAACTCCCAAAAAAACAAGACCTAAATTCCCTATATTTCATAAATTCCCTACATTTCATAAATTCCCTACATTTCATAAATTCTTACAGCAAAACACCCTACATTTCATAAAACATCCTACATTTCATACACTAAAAACACCTTCAATCAATTTCCTACATTCCATCAAAAAAAGCATATTAAAAATACCCTTATATAAAATAACATAACATTTTTAATAGCCTCGTTTTAAGTAATGTTATTTTTAGTCTAGAGACTTCTATAAGGGAGATAACTCTTTTTGGATAAAAAACATACTAAATTAATTCATTTAAAAATAGGATGAGTTTAATTCTAAAACACGAACAACACAGATTCGAAGATTATTCGGGCAACGGTATCTGTTCTTCATTATTTTCTCTAGGTAAAACAATAATTCCAAAAGTAGCTAGCTTTGTTTCAAAAAACAAATCACTCATTTCGTTTCACTTCGAAACAGGAGATTAGAAGAAAGGAAAGGAAAAGGTTTTAAAGTTATAGGATAAAAAATGATAGTCGCTCACGCTCCAAAAACTTATTTCGGTTCAGGAGATATACAAAAATCATTGGGTTCTCTTCCTGGATTTCCATGGGCGAAATATCCCGGAGAAAAACATCTCCCAGGGCACAATTACACCGGTCCAGGCACTAGGTTAGATCTACGATTAGACGAAAACGATAAACCCAAACCAGGGGAAGAACCAGTCAATAGAGTTGACGCCGCTGCGCTTAAACACGATATTTTATACAGGAACAAAGACATAAAGTTTAGACACGAAGCAGACAAACAAATGATAATAGAACTTGAAAATATTCCAAATCCAACTTTCAAAGAGAGAATGCAAAGAGCATTAATCATTAAACTGTTAAAAGCAAAGATGAAATTAGGTATGGGATTGGCGGATGAAATTCATAAAGAATTTAGAAAAACTAAAAACTTTTTAAAAGTCAAAGTGTTTGAAAAAGATGAAATATGGTCAGCCGATTTAATTCATATGCCAGTCGAAAGAGGATTTAAATATTGCTTAACAGTGATAGATTTATATACGAGATATGTATGGGTTATTCCTCTCAAAAACAAAACGGGATTATCAGTCAAACACGCATTTGAAACGATTATGAAACAATCTAACCGTCATCCAGAAAAACTGTGGGTAGATAAAGGAAGTGAATTTTATAACAAAAATATGAAATCTCTGGGATTTGAAATTTACAGTACGCATAACGAAGGTAAAGCTGTAGTAATAGAAAGATTTAACAGGACTCTAAAAAATAAATTATTCAAAAAGTTCACGGAATTGAAATCTCAAAAATGGCTTAAAATATTACCAGAGGTTGTAGATGAATACAATAACAAAATTCATTCATCTATAGGTGTCACACCAACACAAGCCTCGAGTAATCCAAATATTATAAAGTCAATTAACGCGCAACATAACTACGAAAATAAAATAAAGAATTTAAATATCAAACCCAAATTTAAAGTCGGAGATCGAGTTCGTATTTTCAAATATAAAAGTAAATTCGAAAAAGGTTACGTTGGATACTGGACAAACGAAATATTTATCGTTTAAAGTAAACACCACATCACCTCCAACATATGAATTAATCGATCAAGACAAAGAACAAATCATAGGTAGGTTTTATCAAAACGAACTTCAAAAAACCGACTTTTAAAAATGAATTTCTCGATAAATATGGAACCGATACAACCACAAACTTTCAACTTATGAGATGGGCGAATGAGTTAAATATATCACCGTTTTATTATTGTATGAGAGATGAAATAAATAATCTTAAATATAAGAAAGGTAAATTTTACGCTATAACAAATATACATACTTCCGATCAAAAAGGAGTTCATCTTTCTGCTTTGTGCAAAAACTCTGACTTTTATTTCTTCGATTCTTATGGATTAGAACCCACTGAAGAGATAATCCAATTGACTAATAAACCAATCAAATGTTTCAAATTCAATTACCGGGACAAAAGTTTTGTGGTCAGCTTTCACTTTGGGTTTTATATCAGTTGAGTTTAGGAAAACAATTCGAAGAAATTGTAATAAATTTAACTCAATAAAAATGGCGAATAAGTTTGGATTAGGTTCTTTGTCTTTAGAAACACTACAGCGTGGATAAATAAAGCAAAACCTTACTTCCTGGATCAAATCGGAGACACTCTTCAAGGTGATTTAGATATGAACAATTTTAGCATAACTAATTTGAAGTCTCCGGAAAACGATAATGGTGCAATTCACAAGAAATATTTAATGGAACAATTAAATTTAATTGAAGTAAATAAAGACCATTTAAAAGAAAGAATAAATGATGTGAAAAAATTCTTCAAACGACAAATGAATAATAAAGATTTTATTGATGATACTAAATTACAACAAGAAGTAACAAGTTTGAAAAGTTTTATTGAAGAACAATTGGTCAACGTAGTGAACAAAACTGAGTTAATTTCATTAATATCTAAATTAGAGGATAAGATTGCAAAACAAAAACAATTGATAGATAACATTCCAGATGAAGATACATTTCAACAGAAATTAAATGCTCTGGAAACTAAACTTAACAGTGAATTACAAAAAGAACTAACAAATATTCATCAACAAATACAGAACATTGATGATAGTGTTATTCAACAACAGATAACCACTATTAATAACCTAGTTTTAAAACAGGATAAAAATATACTCGCATTAGAAAAGCAACTCAACCAAGAAAATAAATCATATTATTTCAATCTTCCATTTGGAAATTTTGGTAATAAAGATGCTTCTATTACTGATAATATTGATAAATCAAAAGACTATGAATTTAAAAAATATGGATTTAAACTAAATATAGAGTATTTTCTCCTTCAAGATTAAACCACCCCTATGATATATTTAAGAGCGATCATCTAACAGATTTTTTTTTGAAGAAAAAGTTATAATTGAAATAACTTTTCCTTTTCAGGTAAAAGTTGATTCAATATTCTTCCGACAAAACCCACTATCATCTAATCATCAATTTAACGCTCGCAAAGTTCTTCAGTTTATCAATGGTACAAAAAATGTAGAAACTAAAGAATATGAAAGTAACGACGAAAACAACAAGAGATTTCACTTATATGAAATTAAAACGAGTGAAAAATATATAGATAGGTTTAGAATGTTGGTCATTCCAGATAAAGATAGTTATCTTTCATTTAGTGAATTTCAAATGATATTGGAAACGGAAACTCCACCATCAGTATTATTAGAAATCCAGAACCAAAAAAAGAAGTATTCAGTTATCAGTTTTTACGAGCAATACGTTTGGTTTATATTTAGCGCCAAAAGTAAAATACAATATCATTCTAAATTCCGACGGTATTCTAAAAGAAAAGAAAACGTTTAAGGGTTACTCTAAAGATAAGATAGGCGTCGAAGATTATATTCGATTAGCTAGTGGACATGACGTAACGAATGAATTTAAGAAACCTTGGTTAAAAAGTTTTACTGATGGAATAGTTATTCTCAATGAAAAACAAAAGAAAGTTTTCAGAAGTTATCTGAATCTCGTTAAGACGTTAAGAGAAAAGCACCAAACAGTGAAGGAATTATGTATCCTTACAACAATAAAGATGAGATGTGTTTGGATGATGATTATGTATTTGATGATTTTGATTATTTTACAAATGAATCTAATGATGATCCATCAGAATAAATTTAGTTTTTTTGTTTTAAGTGAAGTTGAATAACAATTTCTTCGTTACCAAAATCTATAAACCTATTTTACCAGATTTTGATTTCCAGATTTATATCTTTAATCATAAAGGAATTAAGTGGTAAATACGTCGTTTGAAATGGTTTCTCTATAATTCTATATCCAATAGGAACAGTGAATGTTGGAAGACTGTAAATAATCTGACGTTTGTATTTATTGAAAAATCCACCATTTATCAAATTGCAATGTATATTTATCACATCGATATCATTCTCGATATTAGCTTTGTGTGGTGCTAAAGTGGATTGGGTGTATATTTTTTTATCAAAGCCTGGTAAAGTATTCAATGAATTTTCTACGTTGAAATCAACTTGACAATTATTTCTTAATATCAATTTTATTTTGTTTAGATTCAAATTACCTTCGAATTGAATATTGTTTTTACCATTGACGCTTCCTGCGGATTCAGATAAGTATTCGTTAATGGCTCCATTATCTGTTGATATTTTTATTTGGTTATTTTTTTCGTTGATATTTCTAATGGAATTGTAAACAGAGAAATACTTTAATCCCAATTCATATTCTTGATTGCGATCGAGTTCGTACTCATAATCTAGAGACAATTTAATGTCTGATTTATTAGAGGTGATGACGAATAGTTGTTCTTTATTTGACATTTTTAATCACGCTTTTATAATCATTTTTATCTATGATAACTTTCTCTAGGAGTCTTTTTAATATACAATTCACTTCATTATATTGTCTGTGCGATCGATATTACTCGTAATCTATTAA
This sequence comes from Lottia gigantea, assembly GCF_000327385.1. Classification (NCBI taxonomy): domain Eukaryota; kingdom Metazoa; phylum Mollusca; class Gastropoda; family Lottiidae; genus Lottia; species Lottia gigantea. The sequence goes on from NW_008706824.1 coordinate 66,165, forward strand.
GTAGTTCCTCGTTGTTGTCGGATAAAAACGTTATACCTTCTCCAGATACCATATCTTCGAATTCGTCTATTTCTTGTGTGATTGGATAATCATCTGATTCCTCTTCTTCAATTACTCTTTTATATATTTTAACTTCTTTCGATCTTCTTGTTTCGGGTCCTGACTTTCTTATTGCATCTAGAAATTTTGAGTATGCTACTAAATCCTTATAATCGGCAATTTCAACATCCTCGCCATTCATTAAATCTATTAATCCTTTCATTAATGTGTATATATAATCTTTTGTATCGATTATATAAATTCGGGGGTATTTGCCCTAAATCTTATTCTAAATCCATTAAACCGTAACCCTGCTTCATCAATGATTGGTGAAATGCTCTTTGGTAAATCTGGGCCAGGGTTTGAAAAATAATGTTTTACATCATCTATTGTCCTAATTATAATACCATGATATTCAATCGCTTTGGGAGGTTCTATAGGAGGTGTAGGTTCTATAGAAGGTTTATATTCTAATTTCCTTTTAATATCCTCTTGAGATTTTAATATGGGTTGAAATAGAGTTTGTAGATTTTCCGTTAATCCGAGTTGTTGTAATCTGTTATTTTCAACTTGGGTCTTTACTTTATTCTTAGCTTTGATATATTCTCTATTTCTTTTTAAAATATTATTCCAATCGCTACTCATTTCTAAAGAAATGAAATGTCGATTATAATTCTTTCACCCGCAGGTTTTCTAGTATTTACAAATACATATCCATAATCATCTGGATTTCTACATTGAGCTTTACAAAATTTTTTGAATGTATCTCTGTCCATTCCGTGATTTATCGATTGAACGATTTGAGATAAATCTTTGTCGTTTAATTCAAATAATAAAAAAACAATTCGCATTTTTTCTAATGAACATAGAATCCATCCCGTAAAAAGATTGGGATTGGTATATGCAGTGACAGTTGTGATGTCTTCCTTTCTTGAAGAATTCTTGTTGAACGGCTTGATTTCTTTGCGCTACGCAGTCGTCAAACACTAGTAAGTTCTTTCGCTCGCTATCAATTTGAGACAAATCTAGATCATTAACATTTTTCATAAGAAAAACTTTTATATCCGTTGGTTTCTTTCCTTTGATGTAGTTATCTATGAAATCTTTTAATTCCACTTTTTCTTCGTTTTCTTCGTAATATTGAAATAGGTCTTGAACATCTCTCTTTGGTAGATATTCTAAAGCTTTAAGGAATTGATAATACGATTGCTCTGGTGTTGTTGTGTAGATATAGAGAGAATCGAAATCTAAAAGGTTTGGTGTTGTCAACATGTTAAAAGTGAGATGAGTTTTCCCAGAACCGAAACTACCGCATATACACATGAGCATTGGGTTAATAGGAAATATTTCTGAATGATTAAATTTTTTGCCCATTTTTATTATTTTAATTTGTTCCAAAAATAACTCCTTCTCCTTTATACTTCGAAAGATATATTCCTTCTCCGGTGTGTATATTTTTTACAAATATTCCTTTAACCTTATGTGCCTGAGGACGACGGGGGAAACACGTCGAAACGTTGCATAAAACTTTAACCAGTGATTGTTGTTCCATAAAGCTGTGTCTATATATCGTACTCACAATTGCTAAATGCCATTCAAAAACCTTATGTTTGACTTTGATTTCTCCTGTGTCAATACTATCTACTAATTTATTTAATCCTTGTTTAACAGTTTTCTTGGTTTCTTCACTAAATCTTTTTCCAAATTCTTTCATTGTGCCTATCATTTCTCCCACTACTGAACCTTTCTTTTCCGTTTTAGGTTTTTTAACCTCTGCTGCCAACTTTTCCATTACTAAATTGTGTCTACGTTCTTCGGCTGCTTTCTTTGCGTTGGCAGCAGCTGTTACTTCATCTGCTTTCTTATCGTTGGCAGCTTTTATTCCACCAGCTGTAGCACCAGCTATTGTACCGGCTGGAATAAGTCCACTAAATATTAAAGGTAGGAAAAATATAAATCCACCTTCTTTTGCGTTCGCGTCAATTCTTTCTAAGTCTATATCGTCTCTGACTTTACAATATTTGTATTTATCAATAAGTTTTTTAGTTATGCTGATATTTTTACCATTATAAGTTATTGTAGTTGGTGAAGCTGTTTCTATAGCTTCTATTATTTTCTTGACTAAAGTTTCTGGTTTCATTTTTAAAGGTGTATTTTTTACTCAATTCTTATCATTCTTCTATCTGCTATTTTAATTAAATGTTTTGCTTCTTCCAATAATAAACAATAACCTGTTATATCTCCTTGTGTTTTTTCAATATGAATATTTATGTTCACTCCTGTTTTGAAAAGATCTTCTTGGTGAGCTGAAAGATCAAAACAGAAGATTGGATGATTAAGTGCAAAATCTACATATTCAAACTGAGGTAGATTTCCGAATAATTCACACATATTTTTATAGTTTCTATACAATTCATTATAATCTTTTGTGGTTGGATTAATTGTTAAAGGTTGGTTAGGATAATTATCGTTGTTTAATCTTACTTGAACTTTATGGATTAAAGGATCTTGAGTTTGGTTCATTGCCACTCTAAAGGCATTATTGTTATTCGTTTGAGAATCTGGTAAGTTCTTGAAACCAACTATTAAATATCTTGCTGGTTTAATAGTGTTAGTGATTGGCCATGTGGTGGATTCTCCAGTTAAAGTCATGCTATCCACCGTATTGCGATGAAGAAAAGCTATTTCAATATCTTTAGTTAACGAGTTGAATATTCTCGTTTCTACTTCAATTGATGGTGTTATTACGGGTATGAAAAGTTGGAGATTCGTTATTTCTAATTTTGCATCTGAACCATTCTCTCCAAAGAATATCTTATTATCGTTGATTTCTCTTTGTAGATGAATTTTATATGGTAAGCCTATGGAAACTTTTCTATATTCCAACAGACCGAATAAAGGATATAATTTCTAATTTACGTAATTACCCCACCTATTATTCTCAACAACATTATTATACTGAAGTACTCGTTTTTCGAATCCATGATTAACTGCTCGTCCTACTCTTTCTATCGTGTTTCGAGCAACAACTCTCACTCTAGCTAAATCGGCATCATTTGCAAGATTTCTTACCGGTTCCTTTAAAACACTTCCATCGCCAACATCGGGTATAGAGCCTGAAACTGAATCGAAATCTTTAGGATATAAAACTGTTTTCAACATTGTGTCGAATTCCCCAGGATGTTTGATTGTTTCTATCGGATTTGAACCAGCTTCCAAAACCATCTCGCTAAGTAAAGATGGAAAGAAATTGTTTTCTAACGTTGTATTTGTTTGTGGAACACGATTTTCATTGGGAGTTCCATCTTTAATTTTGAAATCGCATCTGAAATAAGCATCGGAAAGAAGCAACCAATTCGATAATGAATTTATTTCGAAGGTAATTCTACCACCATCATTCAATTGGGATTTAGAACCAACAGTGGGTGAGATGATAATATAATCCTCTTTTTTCTTGTTAAATGAATAACGAATTGGATCGTATAATCTAAAGATTGGATCTAGTATTTTATTTGCCATTTTTAAGGTTTAAAATTTGAGTAGAAAATTTCAAAAAAAGAGTTATTTTAATATGCTTTTATTGATGGAATGTAGGAAATTGATTGAAGGTGTTTTTAGTGTATGAAATGTAGGATGTTTTATGAAAAGTAGGGTATTTTGCTGTAAGAATTTATGAAATGTAGGGAATTTATGAAATAAAGGGAATTTAAGTCTTGTTTTTTTGGGAGTTCATAGATTGTTTGGATTTTTCCCATGAAATGAAAAAAAGGGGAATTCCCATGAAAAGGGGAAAACCCATTAAAAGGGGAATTCCCTTCGAACAATCTATGAACACTTATACTACTATTAGAGCGATCCTCTCCCCAGCTAAAGAATGAATACCCCAAACCCTAACTATCTCTCCCCCCCCCATATGGCCAACATATGAAATATTTCTTTTGTCAAAAGATTCCTTGCTGTTCCTTAACCCTAATTGCCACCCCTAATTGCCATGCCTGACCGATTCCTTTTCTATACCCCTATAGTTTCTTAATCTCTAAGTGTCTCCTTCCCTGCCGACATGGGATAGGTCTCCTTTGTATACTAGCATCTGTTTCTAATTACTTACATAACCACCACACCGATGTTAATTTAAAAGTGTTGAAGATTACAGATTAAAGGTTACCACCCGTGATTACCCCTATTTGACTATTACATGTTGAAGGCTAACCCCCGTGATTCCCTATAGTTTACTTCTGGACTAATGTAGATCTCTTACAACGATTAGCAATGTTACATCATGTTCTGGATTATTGAGAGTATTATCACACTTTGTATAACCAACATGGGTGTGTACACGCAACATCTGACTACTTACAGACAGGAGCATCAGTTTTTAGTCTCACATTTACTCGAGCAATTACAACGGACATATTTTAAAACAGCCTCCGAGACTGGATCTAATGTCATTCACACAATTTTTTTCTCACTATCAATACTCCTGTAGTGTTGAAATTAAGTCAGTCTGCTCCCCTCCTTAATTCTATTTCAGGAGTCTCTTCCCCAAGTAGAGGAAGGAAAAACCAATTCACTTTTAATAATATGTAGTTTATATACACGATCACAAAACACAGGTAAACTTATATGTCCTTAATACTTAACTAAGAAATTATTTATAAAATCGAGTTCCCTAGAAACAATCTGTATGCAAGAGAGCGTATGGATGACCTTTACCTCAAAGACGTCCTCCAACTTATGTCCTTTTATTTGACAGGGTAGGATCTCCTCGACTATGCCGTTTTATGCTTAGAATCTTCATCAATTTCAAATGCCAATAGCCTTTTTTCAAATCAAGGCACGTGAAGTAATTACAGTCCCCTAAAGAAGAAATCAAATCATCCATGTGAGGAAGAGGATAAGAATTTTTTGTAATCTGATTTTTTAATTTCCGAAAATCAATACAGAAGCGATAGGTATTGTCGGGCTTAGGAATGAGCACTAGCGGTGATGAATATTCACCGGAACTGGGTCTGATAACACCAGCTTTTAACATGTCATTTATTTGGGAATCAACTAAACTCTTCTGTGACAGTGGCAATTCCACCTAATGGGAGTAAACTTCGTTTTGAACGACGTGGTTTTGAAGTTGTCGTGACTTGAAATTTGAAATTTTTAAAAGCATTTTTCAACTTATCAAAATGGGTGTTGAGCAGCAATAAATTGCTTAAAAACGTCGATAGAATCTTGCAATTCCTTAATTTGTTTTTCAAAAGGAACCAAATCAAAGTGGAAATTGAGCACCCAAGTACTGTAAGAGGCATAAAATCTGTTTTGAAATACAAATTGTACGTTATTTGTCGTACTTGCATAACTTGAGGAGAGGAACACCAAGGTCCACCAAATTTTGAAACTGAAATCAAGGCAAATATCAATGCTTAGGTATAAACAAACATCTGACTAGAATGAAAACGTTATCCATCCAATGCGAACTAAGAACAAATAGAAAAAAAATATGATAGTGCTTAATCCGATACAATAAAAGATTAATGTGCCTCAAACTTCCTTTCCGACCTACGCCGTAATAGAAAGGTGACACTTCCGGAATGTTCAATATAAAACTATATCTTCGTTGGTCTATATCCTTTAATTCTGTTATAAAGCTTCACGTTGTGTATTATAAATCTAATATCATGTATATTGATTGCAGCAGAATCTAAACTCCACGAAACTAGTTCTGTTTCGGAATATATACCCTTATCCAGGGTCACCCTCCTCCTCGTATCACATGCTCAGTTTAAGACCTATTATTGGTCAGAATTTTCAAATGCGCAATAATAGCACAAGTGACTGCATACGTGTTGGTTATATCATATAATTTCAACTATTTTGTTTTGATTGAATATTTATTCTAAAATAGTGATGACAGCCAACTGGGGTGAATATCCGGTACAACTGACCAAGTTTACCTCCATGCAGCCACGGCGTGATACAAGTTAAAGGGAGTCCCAGGACTGTGATATATAAAGGCATAGGTAAGCGTGCATAAAGCATATCATGCGAGGATAAGCATATGTAGAGTTGTCTTCGGATGTATAGGACGTATAGTGTAACAGAAAGAACAACTCCACATAACAGAAGTTCACAAGGTCATGTCTTTACCCACCCAAAGTGTAATCACACAGTTGAACTCAAGTTAGAAACTACAACCTCAGAATCATCATTAATGATCGATGGACTACAAATAGTCAATGTTAGCTTTAATAGTCTGAGTAAGATTACACTCCATGCATGGTTCATGGCGAAGGAATGGACATGTACTGATGCAGCGAGCGTTTATGTATGGCAGCCTTCTAATTTGCTCTGAACATGAAGGGCTAAAGCATCAGAAGTTGGAGGTTAACTTTGCTCACTTGGAAGTCTTTAACCAGAACAGTTATCTCCAGTTATCTTCATTCACTGAGGCATTTCTGACTATACAGGTCACATAGAATTTTTTCAAATACTGCATCGATACATCTAGGAGCTAAATCTCATAAGACCGAATTTCCAGACAGACATCCTGGATGACAGAAAAAGGTGCCCATGAAAGGTTACACACTGAAAAGGTACTTGTCGTTTAGACTCGACAAATAGACATCACCAGATACATCTTTGTCACTATCAATATGATGGTCACCGCAATAGAACTAGAGTTGTGGCTTATACATCCATATTATACCAATACAATTGAATGCATTTTCCCATTGTTCTTACTATAATAACTTATGAAGGTAGGGTTCATGCCCACGAAGTCACCGCTTGGGTCTTAATATAACATGTAGAAACCAAAAACGGTCACTTCTCGGGAATGTTGTCAAAAAAATGGATTTTGAGAACAATAGGATTACTGAGTGTTATCATAGTACACTTAAGCCGATGTAATCGGGTTATAGCCAATTAACAATATTCTTCAAGTAATTCATTTATTTAGAACATATACTATTTCAGTTTTAACAAATATGATACAGAATCTGCAAACTCGTATACATTTAGTACGTTATTTCTATACTGTTCTATATTATTGGTAAGTCTTGATTAAAGTGTCTTGTATTTTCGTTTTTGGGAGGTTGCTGCTGACCGGCCGCATACTGCACCATCCTTATTTCCATGGCATCTTGCTCTTCTTTCAAGAAATTAATGATTTCGAATATGTTGGGGTGGGCTTTTCCTACAAGTTCCTTTACACGGCTATGCCAGCCTTCTATGTGTTGTTAGTTCTTGGGGTGTCCGAACCATAATGGTTCCATTCATGTAATCCATAAACACCCTCCAACCATTGACTTGTAACGTAGTCTGCAAGTTCTACTAATCTTGGGTCGTCTGGTATATCACCCATGGCATTGATAAAAACATCCCCCACCATATCGTATGGAACCATGGGTAAAACCACACACCTTCGGATAAATCGGGTTATTTCTTCATCATTACCATACTACCGTTGCAGACCACACTGCTGAGTTCGTCGCCAAATACAATGGGTATAATGGAAGAAACAACCCTTCCATAGCGATTCTGGTAAAACTGATAACACAGTATTCTTGGGCACAATCTCGTGATCCATCTGAACAGTCGTTGGTGACAAACGGTGACCTAACTCGGCAACTTTATTTCTAAGTAAGGTGAACATCCTGTTATAGGTTTCTTCCCTCTTGCCCGGTAGGAAAAAAAACCAAAGAGGAACCATCACCCCATCTACCATAGAATGAATGGAATACAACAGGTAAAATAATTTAGGGCAGACATAAAACGTACCATCACCATAAAATGTATCAGCCCTGGCCAGATGGCGTAAATTCCGGTCGGTGGAAAAACCAAGAATTCGATCGTCAGTGCCATCGTCTATACACAGAAAGATTTCGCCTGATTTGGAATGTTGAAATTCGGGAGACAACTCTAGTTCACTTCTACTGGCTGGAAGCTTGGGCTGAACTCAATGTCTGTACCGATAAAGGGAGGTCGACAGGGGAGGTGTTCTTGTACCTTCGTTTGAAGTAACCGTTTCGTGATTAACTGTTGACGCTTCCTGATTCTCAGCTCTCTCATCCTCATCTTGGCCGATATCATTACCACTATTCTGAAAGTAATTAAGATCAATGTCATTATTCAGTTTGAAACATTAGCTAAATGTTTAAAACCTGTTATTTAACTTGTATTTTCAGATGCCTACCGCCCCTGAAGAATGGGTCGAAGTCAGCAACGGTTTCGCCTCAACATGGAACTTTCCCCACTGTATCGGCGCTATCGATGGAGAACGAATTGCCATCAAGAAACCTCCTGGATCCGGGTCATTTTACTTCAACTAAAGTATAGTTTTAATGGCGGTTGTGAATGCTGACTATGAATTTTTCATGGTCGATGTAGGTGTTAACAATAGAGTTTCTGATGGAGGGGTGATAGCTGTGACAACATTTGGTCAGCGCCTTGCGGATAGAAAGTTAGGTCTCCCGGAACCAGAACCCATTCACCATGACGATATCACGAAACTGCCCTATGTATTTGTTGCCGACGACGCTTCACAATGAGTGAAAATCTTGTAAAGCCATATGAGGGTGAAGATCTGGGCAAAAAGGAAAAATGGTCAATTTTAGATTAAGTCGAGCGCGAAGAGTTTCTGAAATGTGTTTGGTATTTTAGCATCCAGATTTGGAACATTTCAACGACCAATTCTCCACTGCCAAGAGAAAGCAGCTACCGTCCCAATGGCTTGTTGTTACCTGCACAATTTTCTTCGAAAAAAAATCAGGAGTTATCTGAGGCCAGGGAGCGTTGATTGGGAGGATGCAAACCATAATCGGCACAATGGAGAGTGGAGGGAGTCTCAAAGAGAACTCGAAAGGCTTCGCAATACAGTAAACCGGCATGTTTACGGCACACCTGACGAGAAATGGATTTAGTCAATACATCAACACAGTGGGTCGCGTACCTTGACAACAATAACACTCTTTATGAGAAGGTTGTGGCTTTTTTAAAACAAGCAGGTCTTTATTTTAAATTTTAAATATTTTGTTGGTTTTTAATACCACCATGTGGTGTATTACCTGTGATATTGTTTTTAGTGTTTGTTTTTTGTAGTCATTAAATGACTTTTTCTGTGATAAGGTTTTTATCGTCTTTTTTGTTGTCACTATGTGACCTTTATGTGATATTGATAGGTGTTTTATTGTTTTAGTTTTTGTATTATATTAACGTATTCTGGAGCTATATAGCCCGTTTGGTGCTGATGCTCCTTAATACATTTCATTTCATTTCGACTACGACACCAGACTAGGCACTACGTCCGACTTTCCTGAGTTCACCTCTAAAATTTGTTCGCAAAGTGTTTAATTTTTTCTTTAGATCATCCCAGGTAGATTCTGGAAAGCGCTCCTTGTAGTTTTGGTGAAGTGTTTTGTACGCCTCCATATTTTTTTCCTTGTTGCAATAATCATCAGATTTTATTTTCCACATGATGAAGTCTGGTACAGTTCAATTATTTCAAGCATGAACTTTCTCTCATCATCTTTCTTATTTCTAGCTCTCTCTGTTGCCATTTTGACTGTTTGACTGATGAGCCTCCCACATCTTAAATCATTCCATTCATCTTTCATCATTCCTATTCATTCCTATCATGATTTTGAAATATATTAACTGAACGTCAAGAATTAATCTTCACTTCAGCTATTGTTCATTGATTTCTGAAAATTTAATTAAAATTTACACAGATGGCTGAATTATTCAAATCAATATTTAATTAGTACGGTATATTTTTAACATTTTATCTCAAATTGCAATTTAAAAATAATTTTACAACAAACAAGCCGGACAAATCTGGCCCTACCGATGATCCTCAATCGTGATATAAGGATGGCATATCGGGCACGTCTAGGAACGGGTAGAGCAATATTTGTCGGACTACAATCAAACAAACGCTTACCAGTAATGGGCCATTAAAGTAAATGGGCTATTTAGCACCGGATCTGAAAATTTAATTTGTTGAATTCCACCAAGAAGCTTTTTCATATTCTTTTCCTGAGACCGAAATTAAGGTAAAATATCAAAAGAGGCAGCAATTGGTCTAGAGGGATGCCCTTTTGGAGAAGTATGTCTTCTATTATATAAATATTTAGTGTTATTTTCGTATAAGCACTTCCCACCTGGGGATAGTGGGGAAGTGTAAACGTTGGAGTATGACCGGAACAACCGACTGGCATAGTGATAATATTAACCCCAGGTTATGCAACAAATCTTTTATATGGTCAAAACAGACCAGATCTGAAGAATTTAAGTAGGGCCGAAAACCAGCCATCTACAATCGGAGAAATGGCACGTAGACTTAATTATTTTTTCAATGTGGAGGAACAATGATGAATGATGGTACATGTATGCAAGAAGGAGCAAAATTGGCAGACACAATACGCTTAAGAATGGCTTAAGAAACAAAATGAAAAATCGGTATGACGACATAAAGGCACATCGCGGTCATTTAACAACAAATACACATTTCTTTCAGACATGGGACATGGCCATAAGAGGGTACGATACATGGTACATCAAAGTAGATATAAACCGGTATATGGACAATTTTGTACAATTCAAAAATGAGCGATTTTTGAATAAGAGGTAAATAACCTTTATATGAAAGGAAGTGACGTCAGGAATTAATGTGATACGTTAAATTTCGTAATATTTGCGTATGTCAGGATTGACTAAAAGTATGGGAAGTTACAAGGTAGCTGTAAGTTGCTGATAACCTTCTGCCAATGCTGAATATAATTGAACATTTGATAGGTGTGCGCTGGTTAAATGACCATGAACAGCTTCCATAACTTGACTATGCAATGAAAATAATGTAGTTTTACGCCCTACTTTTCTGGACCATGTGGGCTAATGAAGACGAGAACTTGACTATGCAATGATGTAATAGAACATATTATCTATTGCAATTGTGGTTCTAAACCTTCAATAATTCAAAACCAAATGTCTGAAAGCTCTCAACATACTGAGAGTCTTATCCTATCCGACCGAAAGGTCCTTTTCCGATTATATCGAGCTATGGTTCGTTCCAAGCCCCATTATGGGTGCCATTATGGTTCAGCTCGTTCATCCTACCTTAAAGAGCTTGATACCATACATCATCAAGGACGTAGAATCAGTTTAGGTGTGTTTCGTACCACTCCAGTGGAAAGTCTGTACGTCGAGGCTAATGAGCAATCATTGTACGACAGACGGGACAGACTTTCATTACAGTACGCTATTAAGATCATTGCTACACCCACCCTGCTTTCCTCCCCGTATTAAGACCTTACTTTGAACACCTGTACGAGGCAAAGCCTCGTGTTGTTTCTCTTTTTGGTGTCCGCATTCAACCCATTATGTCAGCGGCTGGTATAATCCACGACAGTATTGTGGAGTTTGTCATGACCAATATTTCACCTTGGTCAATTGCTTCACTTCAGATAGATTTTAGTCTATCGAACAACAAGAAGTCACAGACAAGCTCTGTTGTCTTCAAGTCTAAATTTCTTGAGGATGTTGATAACGTAGTAGCTGCTACAGTTACGCCATCTGAAGTCCTATCTGTGGCTCTTCCACCAGCAGCCCCAATATTTACAGCAGAACTCATAGCCATTCTACAGGCACTTGAGTTTTTTCAGTCCTCATCATCATTAAAAAAATGTATTATATTTTCCGATTCTTTGTCCTCATTACAAGCTATTAATAACATTCAGCTTGTTCACCCAATAATCGGGGATATATTTACAAGCTCTCTGGGCCGAAAAATGACATTGTCCTTTGCTGGCTCCCCAGTCACATGGATATGTCCGCCTGACAGTGAAACACATTCTGATTGAGTGTAAGAATCTCAAACCAATATGATCACAGCACTACCGTGCTGTTTCTTTATTTCAGCTTTTTGCGCAACCTTCTCTTTACGAGAAGGTTGTGGATTTTTTTAAAACAAGCAGGTCTTTATTTTAAATTTTAAATAGATTAGTCATTGTTTGTTTTAAATATTTTGTTTGTTTTTAATACCACCATGTGGTGTATTACCTGTGATATTGTTTTAGTGGTTTTTTTGTAGTCATTAAATGACTTTTTCTGTGATATGGTTTTTGATCGTTTTTTTTGTTGTCACTATGTGACCTTTAAGTGATATTGATAGGTGTTTTATTGTTTTAGTTTTTTATTATTTAACGTATTCTGGAGCTATATAGCCCGTTTGGTGCTGATGCTCCTTAATGCATTTCATTTCATTTCTTACCTTATACCGACTTTAAGTAGGTTATAATTAAAAGATCAAAAGTTGGAAGATGAACTGAACTACTCAAAAAATAAATGAAAATAAAGGTGAAAATTGTTACATAACAACAGATGGCAATTGATTTATTAAATGTGTAAATTATGTTATAAACAAAGATTTTACAATTCAATTTCAAAATTTTATCAACGGTTTCTCAAAAGCAAAAAGAAAAGGAGTAATGACGTGTGCTAGAATAAGAGAAATCAATAAGAAATGTGATACTTCATTTCACATTTACAATCCCCAAAATAGACATTTATTTGTGTTTTCAAGTATAAGTGATGATGCGTTATTCGTTTGGGATTGTGAAACGTATTCAGAAAGTGAAACGCGTAAAGCGATTCCTTATTTCTGTACGTTAATTAATTTAGAAAAACTAAGAAAAAGTTGTAGACGATAGAAAATATCTTTCCAAATCTAAATCCTACTGATAATGTTCCAGAAGAATTTTATAATAAACTAATGAATATAGTAGAAATATTTGTAGGTCAATATGATAGAAAGAGATTACTATTAATTTCTCATCACGGTAGTGGTTTTGATAACTGGATCGCGCTTAAAAATACAAAAAAAAACTAACTCAATGCCCTTTGATAACACCCAGCGGCATTCTATCTTTACCTTTATCTAATCCATACACAGATGAAGATTTACAGAAAAAATGGAAAAGACAGAAAGAAATAACAAGCAATAATAATTATTTACAACATATTAATTTCACATGTTCCTATCAACATGAAAAATCTAGTTTGGCGGCATGGGGTAATTCATCTAATCTACCAATGAATTTGAGCAAGATCACTGAAATCAATATTGCAATATACACTGAAGATAATTGGGAATCTTTAAGACACGAATGGGAACCATATGCAAAAAAAAAAAAAATACCCTATGTCTTGGAGCTTGTTTGATAAAATATAACCAAGTCACGAAAGAAGTTGTATTCCAGAATATTTCCAATAATCTAACGGCTCCGGCTTTATCTTTTAAGGGTTGGTATTATTTATATCTTTATGATAAAGAAATGGATGAAGAAGAATGGTATGAAACTACTAGAGTGGTTCCGAAACATACCGAAAAAAAGAATATAGAAAAAGTTAACTCACACACTAACCCTTTTATAAGACATTTTATCAGACGATCTATTAAAGGAGGAAGAGTTTCGGCAAATAGAAAAATATTTGAAACGAACAAAATGGATGAAATTTGTAATGTATTAAAGGAATTTACACGAAGTGATATTTCACAAAGTGAAACACGAAGTGATAACATAATTGATTTATTCAAAGAATACAGCGCAAGCACAAAAGACAAAACAGAAGTTAATTCAAAACTTAAAAAAATAATCTGCAATAAACTAACTGCATTTGACGGATGTCAATGTCAGATTTAGACAGTGAATATCCAAAACAGAAAGTGCTAGACCGTTTCTGCCAGAAAAAGATTTAGACCTAGAACAGCTATTTTAAAAGTCTGGTTTGACTATCCCAAAAACATGTTCTTCCAACCGATACCAACTGAAGATAAAATCACTTTCACGAATAAAGAAGGTAAACACGAAACTGGCACCAAAATCAGGTTAAGAAATGGTTTCTGTCACGAGGTTTTAACATCGGTTGATATTCAAGAAATAGTTAAAGCCGGTGGACGAATTATTAGAATATTAGAAAATTTTAAAACTCCACCATATAGAGATTATATTTTAATTTTAAGAGATCTTAGAAATAAATATAAACGAGAAGGTAATATTGTGGGTAGTAATTGCATGAAATTATTAGGTAATTCCCTGTATGGTAAATCAATTGAGAAAGATATATTCACAACTAAACATTTATGGAATGAAGCAACTTTACAGGCTAACTTTGATTCACATATCAAAACCTATGAGAAAATTAATGATAGTCAATATATTGTTGAAACAGAAATTGAAGAAAAAGAGATTACTGCTGAAGATAGTAAATCTACACGACTAACACCTAGTCATTTGGGATCATTCGTTTTATCTCACAGTAAAAAAATTATGAATAATTTCATTCATGTAATGGATGGATTTTATAAGCCAGAAATGTACTATACCGATAATTTATTAAATTACAGTGAATATTAATGACGTCAATATCATTCTCGATATTAGGTTTATGTGGCGCTAAAGTGGATTGCGTATATATTTGTTTATCAAAACCTAATAAAGTATTCAAAGAATTTTGTATTATTTCTCAATATCAATTTTATTCTGTTCAGATTCAAATTACTTTCGAGTTCAATATTGTTTTTACCATTTGCACTTCCTCCATATTCAGATAGATATTCGTTTACGGCAACATATTCATAGTTTCCTGGTAGAAAACTTATGGTTTTGAATATAGCTCCTCCCCCAGTGACCCGGGGTTAAGAATAGGTCCACCGCAGTAGTATATGTGTTTTCTGATATAGCGCATCCAGTTTGATCCGGTTTTTGAGATGGGAGGTATATGTCTTTTCGGATATGACGCATTTCACTTCTGCGCACCTTTTTCAATGCGTCATTTCGGAAAGAAACAACTGTTAAAATGTATTATAACAGACTTCCCCAAACTGTTAAAAAATGTATCATAACAGACTTCCCAAACTGTTAAAAAAATATATCATAACAGATTCCTCCAAACTGTCTTATAAATTACCCAAAACCACAGACAAGAATCACTAATAATAAAGTATAAAATAACCGCATTAAAAATGTCTTTAATTTTAAAACACGAAAAAAAAAATTCGAAGGAGACGGTTTCTTCTCTGCGCTAACATCTCTCATCCCCAAAGTGGCCAATTTTATCTCAAACAACAAATTTCATCCTTGTATTAAATCTTTCGTATTAAAAATATATGGTGTTTATTTCATTATTGAACAAATATGTCTTTAATAAATGTCCATCCTCTTAAAACGTATTTTGGGAGACATTCAAAAGTCATTGGGTTCTCTTCCTGGATTCCCATGGGCAAAATA
>NW_008706824.1:81567-83650 GCF_000327385.1 Lottia gigantea
CCGATTTAATCAACATGCCAGTCGAGAGAGGGTACAAGTATTGTTTGACGGTGATCGACATATACACGAAAAAACAAATCGGGTCTGACTGTCAAACAAGCATTCGAAACCATAATGAAACAATCCGACAGACGACCCCTAAAGTTGTTTGTTGATAAAGGAAGCGAATTCTACAACAGAAATGTGAAATCTCTGGGGTTTGAAATTTACAGCACGCATAACGAAGGTAAAGCAGGACTCTTAAAAGCAAATTATTCAAGAAATTCACGGAATTGAAATCTCAAAAATGGCTTAAAATATTACCAGTTGTTGTCGACGAATACAATAACAAAATACATTCGTCTATAGGTGTGACGCCAACGCAAGCCTCTAATAACCCGAATGTCATAAAGTCCGTCAACACTCGAAACAACTTTGAAAACGAGATTAGCAATTTGAATGTTAAACCCAAATTCAAAGTTGGAGATCGAGTTCGTACTTTTAAATATAAATCATTGTTTCAGAAAGGTTACGTCGGGTATTGGACTAACGAGATATTCATCTTTGATAAAGTAAACACCACATCACCTCCCACGTATGAATTGATCGATCAAGTCAAAGAACAAATCATAGGAAGGTTTTATCAAAATGAACTTAAAAAAACTGACTTTTAAAAATGAATCTCGAAAATGAAGATTTAGATGAAAGGTTAAGAAATTTAGATGTCGACAAGCATTTACGCTCTCTTAAATTAAGATTTTTTAAATTTAAATGTAAATTTAATGTAAATCTTCAAAATATTATTGAATGTGTTTTATCAGAATGTTATACAATTTTTTTTCAAACACAAACTACGTATATATTTCGTCAATTGGGTCTTCAGCAATACTTACCGCCTACTTCGAAAAACACCTAAAAAAAATCAACTTAAAAAATGAATGCATTTCTCGATAAATACGGAAAAGACACGACCACAAACTTTCAACTTGTGAAATGGGCCAAGGAGTTGAACGTATCGCCGTTATTGCATGCGAGATGAAATCGATGAACTGAAATACAAGAAAGGTAAATTTTACGCCATCACAAACATTCATACTTCGGATCAAAAAGGAGTTCATCACTATGCTCTACACAAAGATTCTTCGAATAACTTTTATTTCTTTGATTCTTTCGGTCTAGAACCGACAGAAGAGATAACGAAATTGACTAGCAAACCAATCAAAAGTTCTACGTTTCAAATTCAAATGCCAGGACAAAAGCTGTGTGGACAGCTGTCGCATTGGGTTTTATATCGGTTGAGTTTGGGAGAAAAGTTTGAAGAAATTATAATAAATTTAACTCAATAAAAATGGCAAACAAGTTTGGATTAGGGTCTTTACCTCTAGAATCTAAATATCTCGTGAGTTCTACGGCGTTTATAAACAAAGCGAAACCTTTTTTCGTGGATCAAATCGGAGACACCTTACAAGGGGATATCGTTATGATCAATTTCAAAATAACTAATTTAAAGTTTCCAGGAAACGATAACGATGCCTTGAACAAGAAATATTTACTGGATCAAATAAACGCAATTCAAATAGATAAGGACCATGTTGAAAATAGAATAAATGACGTGAAAAAATACTTCAGACGAAATATTAAAAATCTTGTGGACGAACCCAAACTACAACAAGAGTTAACGAGTTTGAAACGTCTTATTCAAGTGGATAAAACAAGTCAGTTGCAAAATTTAATATCTAAATTAGACGATAAGATTACGAAGGTAAAAATAGACGTCCAACGTTTAATAGACAACCCAAATGTAAACGAGGATAGATTGAAACGAAAACTAACCGCTTTGGAAAGAAAACTTGGCGAATTGCTAGCAGAACTAGACAAGACCGCGGACAAAACCGAGTTACAAAATTCGATATCCAATTTGAACGAAAAGATCGCGAAGCAAAAATCAGATGTTCAAGATATAATTAACACCCTTCCCATTGACAAAGATACGTTGAAACGACAATTGACTGCTTTGGATACTAAAATCACGGACGAATTAGAAAAAGAAGTGGGTGTGATTAAAAACTTTCTTCAAAATAAATTTCGAGATGATATGAAAAAT
>NW_008706824.1:84379-85194 GCF_000327385.1 Lottia gigantea
AAATACACGTCGATCGATGTTCATAAAAGTCAACAAGAACAAGAGTTTATAGTACATTTAACGTTTGTCGAAGGTACCAACTACATCCTTCGTGGTGGTGGTTATATTTGTAGAGCCAAGATTAACATCAAAAAAGAAAAAATAAAATATCCCTATCATCTTAAAGAGGACCATACGAAAAAAGAAATGTCGTTAGTACGCGTAAATGTTTTTACTTTTAATACCCGCGAATATAATAATGATAAGCCAACCAAGGCCCTTCTATACGATATTCCGTGGTTCTATTTATCGGAAATTCACTTAATCTAACGACTTAAAAAATGGAACTCGAAAGCAGACAACAATACATGATAGACAAACAAGAAGAGTTGAAAATAAAGTTGAGACAGTGCAATACATGCAGGAAAACATGGAGTAGAATCGATTCTTTTTTCAAAACAGCGAGCACAGTTCTAACGGTAGGAGTAACGGTGGCAACGGCCGTGACTGGTGGATTAATGCTTCCAGTCATCGTCCCAACCGTATTGGCTGCATTAACAGCCGTTCAAACGACTTCTTGCGGTCTCATCACTTTAGGTTTCACGAGCAAAAAGAAAGCTCATTATAAAAAGAAAACGGATATCTTGAATATGTATCTTAATCAATTGTACATCTTTTTCGAAAGATCGAGAGAAGACAAGAACATAACAGTTGAAGAATTAAAAGAATTCAATGAAATTTTGGACAAATTCCATACAGAAATATCAGCGGTCAAAATAAAGAAATAATCAAAAATATATACTTAAAAAAATATGAATAAAATCGAACTGCAGACG
>NW_008706824.1:86003-87614 GCF_000327385.1 Lottia gigantea
ACAACTCGCATTTCTGTTTGATTAGAAGAAGCCAAAAAAGTTTGGGAATTCAAGAAATAGAAGACAATTACGAACAGGTGTGGAAAGCGTTATTCGCTTGGGATTGCGAAACGTATTCAGAAAAAAAAACAGTCGAAGAGCAATTCTGTATTGTTGCACTTTGGTCAATTTGGAAAAACTAAGAAAAATGTTGGACAGAATAAAACGTCCAACAAATGACATTCCAAAAGAATATTACGACAAACTAATGACCAACGTTGTTGAAACATTTGTGGGTCTAAACTGCATAGATCAAATGTTGAAATATTTAGGTCAATATGATAGAAAGAGATTAATATTAATTTCTCACAACGGCCGTGGTTTCGACAACTGGATCGTGCTTAAAAATGCAAAAAAAACTAACGCATTGCCCTTTTAAAACACCCAGAGGAATTCTATCTTTTCCTTTATCTAATCCATACACAGATGAAGATTTACCAATCTTCCCGCGAATTTGAGAAAGATTGCCGACGTAGATATCGCTAAATACACGCAAGACAACTGGGAGGAATTGAGACACGAATGGGAACCTTACGCCAAGAGAGACACGCTCTGTTTGGGAGCTTGTTTGATAAAATACAACCATGTCACGAAAGAAGTTGTAAACCAGAATATGTCCAATAATCTAACGGCTCCATCTTATCTTTAAAGGGTTGGTATTATTTATATCATTACGATAAAGAAATGGTGGAAGAAGAATGGTATGAAACTACTAGAATGGTTGCGAAACATACCGAAAACGAAAATATAGAAAAAGTTTATTCGCACACTAATCCTTTTATAAGAAATTTTATCAGACGATCTATTAAAGGAGGAAGAGTTTCTGCAAATAGAAAATTATTTGAAACGAACAAAATGGATGAAATTTGTAACGTATTAAAGGAATATATTTCGCAAAGTGAAACACGAAGTGATAACATAATTGATTTATTCAAAGAATACAGCGCAAGCACAAAAGACAAAACGGAAGTTCATTCGAGACTTAAAAAAATAGAATGTACTAAACTAATGGCATTTGATGCTAACGGTTTATACGCTTCCGCCATGTCTGATTTAGACAGTGAATATCCGAGAGCGGAAAGTGGAAGACCGTTTCTACCAGAAGAAGAAAAACAATATGTAAAACTCTTCAATAAACAAAAATTCAGACCTAGAACAGCTATTTTAACAGTGTGGTTTGACTATCCCAAAAACATGTTCTTCCAACTGATACCAGCTAAAGATAAAATCCATTTCACGAATAAAGAAGGTAAAAAGGAAACTGGTAACAAAATCAGGTTCAGAAATGGTTTCTGTCACGACGTTTTAACATCGGTTGATATTCAAGAAATAGTGAAAGCCGGTGGACGAATTATTAGAATATTAGATGGTATAGTTTACGAAGAAAATTTTAAAACTCCACCCTATAGAGATTATATTTTAATTTTGAGAGATTTAAGAAATAAATATAAACGAGAAGGTAATATCGTGGGTAGTAACTGCATGAAATTATTAGGTAATTCCTTGTATGGTAAATCAATTCAGAAAGATATATTCACAACTAGACATTTATGGAATGAAGCAACTTTACAG
>NW_008706824.1:92361-93229 GCF_000327385.1 Lottia gigantea
CACCTTGGTCAATTGCTCCACTCCAAATAGACTTTAGTCTATCGAGCAACAAGAAGTCACAGACAAGCTCCGTTGTCTTCAAGTCTAAATTTCTTGAACTAAGGTCTAAATATGGGGATTTTGCTCCTTTCTATACAGATGGGTCTAAGGATGGTGATAAGGTAGCAGCCGCTACAGTTACACCACGAAGTTCTATCTGTAGCTCTTCCACCAGCAGCCTCAATATTTATTGCAGAACTCATTGCCATTTTACAGGCACTTGAGTTTTTTCAGTCCTCTACATCATTAAAAAAATGTATTATATTTTCTGATTCTTTGTCCTCATTACAAGCTATTTATAACATCCAGCTAAGACTGCTTTGTCACTGCCTGTTTCTCCCTTTTCTTTGTCTTTCACCGATTTTAAATTGGTGATAAGGTCATTTATTCAACATCGATGGCAGCAAAGATGGGATGCTGCAGACACTAACAAGCTTCATGCCATTAAGCCTCTCCTAGGAGACTGGCCCTCCTCGTATTGTGCCAACAGGAGAAATTAAGTTGTTTTGTGTCGCTCTCGTCTTAGACATACCTCACCAACTGTTATTTGCTCAAGCGAGAGCCTCAACCAGTCTGTGAGCACTGCCAGGTCCGCCTGACAGTGAAACACATTCTGATTGAGTGTAAGCATCTCAAACCTATAAGATCACAGCACTACCGTGCTGTTTCTTTATTTCAGCTTTTTGCTTTTTTAAAACAAGCAGGTCTTTATTTTAAATTTTAAATAGATTAGTCATTGTTTGTTTTAAATATTTTGTTTGTTTTTAATACCACCATGTGGTGTATTACCTGTGATATTGTTTTTAGTTTTTTTTTTGAGTCATAAATA
>NW_008706824.1:93279-111508 GCF_000327385.1 Lottia gigantea
CTCACAGTAAAAAAATAATGAACAATTCATTCACGTCATAAATGGATTTATAAACCCGAAATATACTATACGATAGTTTGTACATTTCATCCAAAAATTGGAAAAAACTAAACAGAGCTGGTTTGGTCTCCGAAAAAGACTATTGCAAAGGTAAAAACGATTACGGTGACGGTGGAATTATATTTGGTTTATATTTAGCACCAAAAGTCAAATACAACATCGTTTTGACTTCTGATGGTGTCTTAAAAGAAAAGAAAACGTTTAAAGGTTATTCTAATGATAAGATAAGTGTAGAAGATTACGTTCAGTTAGCAAGCGGACATGATGTGTCGAACGAATTTAATAAACCATGGGAAAAAAGTTTCACCAATGGAGTAGTTATTCCAAATGATAAACAAACTAAAGTTTTTAGAAGTTATTTGAATAATGTTAAAAGAAAACCACCAAAAAGTGAAGGAATTATGTATCCTTACAACGACAAAGATGAGTATAGTTTTGACGAAAACTATGAATTTGATGATTTCGATTATCTTTCTAATCAAGAAGAGAATGAAGATTGTTTTAAATGAAGTTGAATGACAATTTTTTCGTTGCCAAAGTCTATGAACCTGTTTGTACCGTCTTTGATTTCCAGATTTATATCTTAGATCATGAAAGAATTGACTGGTAAATAGGTCGTTTGAAACGGTTTCTCTATAATTCTGTATCCGATCGGCACCGTAAAAGTCGGTATGCTGTATATGATTTGGCGTTTGTGCTTGTTGAAAAATCCACCGTTGATCAAATTGCAGTGAATGTTGATCACGTCGATGTCGTTCTCGATGTTGGCCTTGTGCGGCACCAATGTCGATTGCGCGTATATTCGTTTATCGAACCCTAGTAACGCATTCAACGAATTTTCTACGTTGAAATCGACTTGACTGTTATTTCTCAAGATCAGTTTTATTTTGTTCAGATTCAAATCGAATTCGATATTGTTTTTACCGTTCACGCTTCCTGCGTATTCGGATAGGTATTCGTTGATGGCTACGTATTCGTAGCTCCCCGGTAGTAAGCTTATGGTTTCGAACGTAACTCCGTTATCCGTCGATATTTTTAGTTGATTGTTTTTTTCGTTGATTTTTCTAATGGAATTGTAAACGGAGAAATACTTTAATCCCAGTTCGTACTGTTTATTGCGATCGAGTTCATACTCGTAGTCTAGAGACAATTTGATGTCTGGTTTATTCGAGGTGATAACGAACAATTGTTCTTTATTGGACATTTTTTAATGACGTTTATATAGTCTTTTTTAGTGATATGCCATTGACTTCGTTGTATTGTCTGTCCGATCGATGACCTTCTTTCATGGCCGCTAATATTATTTCTAATCTATTAAGCAATTCTTTATTGTTGTCAGATAAAAACTTTATACCTTGTCCAGATGCCACCATATCATCGAATTCGTCTATTTCTTGTATGATTGGATAATCTTCTGCATAATCATCTACCTCCTCTTCATCTTGCTCTATAACTTTTGTTATATATAAATCAACTTCTTTCAATCTTCTTGTTTCGGGTCCTGACTTTCTGATCGCATGTAGAAATTTTGAGTATGCTACTAAATCCTTGTAATCGGCAATTTCAACATCCTCGCCATTCATTAAATCTATTAACCCTCTCGTTAATGTGTATATGTAATCTTTTGTATCGATTATAAATTCGGGGGTATTTGTCCTAAATCTTGTTCTAAAACCATTGAACAACAAACCCGCTTCATCAATGATTGGTGAAATGCTTTTTGGTAATTCTGGGCTAGGGTTTGAATAAAGACGTTTACATCATCTACTGTCCTAATTATAACACCACTATATTCAATCGCTTTGGGGTGATGAGGTGGGGTTCTATACGAGGCGTGGGTTCTATAGCAAATCTCTTTTTTAAAATCTTCTTGACTTTTTAATGTAATGGAGCTATATTTTAGGTGTAAATATTATTGTTTAAGTTTATCCAGGTTTTAATTATTGTTTATGTTTTATAGCACAGTTCACTTATCTTCTTTCTTTCTATCTCTCTCGTAATACTTATTCATCTGAGTGAGTTCATTTCTTCACTCACTCACTCTCCCTCTTCACTCACTCACTCTTTCTCTCTTTCCATTGGTCTCTACCATGGTTTTCTGGTTTGTTTACCCAGACTCTCCTTGGTTTCTGCCTTTTCTGTATCTTTTTGCCTTCACAACTATATTAGTAAAGACCTTCTCTTTGCTAGTATCAGAAGTTTTGTTTGTCTCTTTTCACATTTGGATATTGTGTTTTGTGAACACTGGATTTTCTCTAGTTTTGGCTATATAATAGTTTGTATTCAAGCCCTTTGCTTGATACTTATTGGTGTTTAAAACCCCTCTTTAGGTGTTTTTGTTATATGTTATAAACCTTTAAAAACTTAATTGGATATGTGGTTTCTCAAAACTCATTTGCTGACCACCCATTTCATTAATATGGGTTGAAATAGAGTCTGAAGATTTTCCGTTAATCCGAGTTGTTGTAATCTGTTATTTTCAACTTGGGTCTTTATTTTATTCTTAGCTTTGATATATTCTCTATTTCTTTTTAAAAAATTATTCCAATCCGTCATTTTTAAAAAAATAAAATTAACATATATCGATCATAACTCTTTCTCCCGCAGGTTTTCTAGTATTTACAAATACATATCCATGATCATCTGGGTTTCTCCATTGAGCTTTACAAACCTTTTTAAATGTATCTCTATCCATTCCGTGATTTATAGACTGAATGATTTGAGATAAATCTTTATCATTTAATTCAAATAATAAAAAACAATTTGCATTTTTTCTAATGAACATAGAATCCATCCCGTAAAAAGATTGGGATTGGTATATGCAGTGACAGTTGTGATGTCTTCCTTTGGTGAAGAATTCTTGTTGAACAGTTTGATTTCTTTGCGCTACGCAGTCGTCAAACAATATTAAGTTCTTTCGATTGCTATCAATATTAGACAAGTCTAGATCATTAACATTTTCGTAAGAAAAACTTTTATATCCGTTGGATTGAAAGATGGATTCTTTGATTTAATGAAGTTTTCTATGATATCTTTTATTTCCACTTCTTCTTCGTTTTCTTCGTAATATTGAAATATGTCTTGAACATCTTTCTTTGGTAAATATTCCAAAGCTTTGGGGAATTGATAATACGATTGCTCTGGTGTTGTTGTGTAGATATACAGAGAATCGAAATCTAAAAGGTTTGGTGTTGTTAACATGTTCAAAGTGAGATGAGTTTTCCCAGAACCTGAACTACCGCAAATACACATGAGCATTGGGTTACTAGGAAATATGTCCGAATGTTTGAATTTCTTGCCCATTTTTATTTATTACATTTTCGTACCAAAAATCACCCCGTTGCCTTTATACTTTGAAAGGAAGATTCCCTCGCCCGAACGTATGTTTTTAAAAAATATGGCGTTGCCCTTGTGTTTGACCTTCATTTCTCCAGTGTCGATTTTATCTATTAATTTGCTTAATCCCTCTTTAACGGTTTTCTGGTTTCTTCGCCAAATCTTTGTCCGAATTCTTTAACCGTCCCTAATATATCTCCTACTCCCGAACCTCCTCGTGCTTCTCTTTCCATTGCCAAATTGTGTCTACGTGCTTCGGCGTTTGCAGCGGCTTCAGCTTTCTTATCGTTGACAGCTTTGGCTATCCCAGCAGCTCCACCAGCAGTTGCACCGGCTGCAGCTAAACCAGCAAAGATTAAAGGTAAGAAAGGTAAAAATCCACCTTTTTTAGTTAAATTCTCATCAATTCTTCCCAAGTTTATATCGTCTCTGACTTTGCAATGTTTGTATTTATCGATAATCTTTTGGGTTATATGCACTTTTTTACCGTTGTAAGTTATTAGAGTCGGCGAATTCGTTTCCATAGCTTCTATTATTTTCATAACTAAAGTTTCTGGTTTCATTTTTAAAGGGTGTTTTTTTATTCAATTCTTATCATTCTTCTATCTGATATTTTAATCAAATGTTTTGCTTCTTCCAGCAATAAACAGTAGCCGGTTACATCTCCTTGTGTTTTATCGATGTGAATATTTATGTTTACCCCTGTTTTGAAAAGATCTTCTTGATGAGCTGACAGATCGAAACAAAAGATTGGATTATTAAGTGAAAAATCTGTGTATTCAAACTGAGGCGTATTTCCAAACAATTCGCACATGTTTTTATAGTTTCTGTACAATTCGTTGTAATCTTTTTTGGAAGGATCAATTGTCAAAGGTTGATTGGGATAATTATCGTTGTTCAATCTGACTTGAACTTTGCGAATGATGGGATCTTGAGTATGTTTCAATGCCACTCTGAAAATGTTGTTGTTGTTTGTCTGAGAGTCTGGCAAATTTTTGAAACCAACCATTAGATACCTCACTGGTTTGACGGTGTTGGTGATTGGCCACGTGGTGGATTCTCCCGTTAAAGTCATGCTACCTACCGTGTTACGACGAAGAAAAGCAATTTCGATGTCTTTGGTTAAAGAGTTGAATATCCTCGTTTCCACTTCTACGGAAGGAGTGATTACCGGTATGTAAAGTTGGATATTCGTTATTTCCAATTTTGCGTCAGAGTTGTTTTCACCAAAGAATATCTTG
This sequence comes from Lottia gigantea, assembly GCF_000327385.1. Classification (NCBI taxonomy): domain Eukaryota; kingdom Metazoa; phylum Mollusca; class Gastropoda; family Lottiidae; genus Lottia; species Lottia gigantea. The sequence goes on from NW_008706824.1 coordinate 97,917, forward strand.
TTGTCGTTGATTTCTCTTTGCAAATGAATTTTATACGGTAAACCTATGGAAACCTTTCTGTGTTCCAAAAGACCAAATAAAGGATACAACTTCCAATTTACGTAATTACCCCATCTGTTGTTCTCGACAGCGTTGTTGTATTGAAGCGCTAGTTTTTCAAATCCGTGATTTACTCCGCGAGTCACTCTTTCCAGTGTCCTATCAAGGTCTGCGTCATTTGCTATAGTTCTGACCGGTTCTTTTAAAACTTCTCCGTCACCGACATCGGGAATCCATCCCGAAACTGAATCGTAGTTTTTGGGATAGAGAACCGTTTTCAACATTGTGTCAAACTCGCCGGGGTGTTTTATGGTCTCTATCGGATTTGAACCAGCTTCCAAAACCATTTCGCTGAATAAAGACGGAAAGAAGTTGTTTTCTAAAGTCGTATTGGTTTGTGGAATTCGATTCTGAGTGGCGTCTTTGATTTTGAAATCGCATCGGAAATGGGCATCGGAAAGCAGCAACCAATTGGACAACGAATTAATTTCAAAGGTAACTCTTCCTCCGTCGTTTATTTGGGTCTTTGTCCCTACCGATGGTGAGATGATTACGTAATCCTCTTTCTTCTTGTTGAACGAATATTGAATCGGATCATACAATTGAAAGATTGGATCCAATCTGTAATTTTTGCTTGCCATTTTTATCCAATGATTTTAAACCCTTTTCCTTGTTTCTCTAGGGCTTGTCGTTCTAGTCTCTTGTTTCTTAGTTCTCTTATTAGCTGCAGATCTTTAAGTTCGTCAGATTTTTTCACTGCATCGCTTATATTTACTGCTTTTGCCACAGAACCAAGAGCTTGCGCTTCTGAGGAAATGAGGGATTTGTTGTTTGAGACAAAATTGGCCAAAATTATGTTTTAAAATTAAAGACATTTTTAATGCGGTTATTTTATACTGTATTATTATAGTGATTCTTGTCTGTGGTTTTGGTAATTTATAATACAGTTTGGGGGGAGTGTGTTATAATACATTTTTAACAGTTTGGGAAGTGTGTTATAATACATTTTTAACAGTTTTGGGAGTCTGTTATAATACATTTTAACAGTTGTGTCTTTTCGGATATGACGCATTGTAAAAGCTGCGCATGCGCAGAAGTGAAATGCGTCATATCCGAAAAGACATATACTACTAAATCCAAGACCGTCTGCATGCATTTCTGTAAACGAAGAGGATTGCTCCTAGATCCAGAACTAAAGCTGGATGGTGCTGTCATTCCTGTTGTGCGGGAATTTAAATTTTTGAGACTAACTTTTGACAGCAAGCTTTCTTTTCGTCCCCATATTAAAATCCTCAAGAACAAATGTCTGAAAGCTCTCAACATACTGATAGTCTTATCCAATACTGACTGGGGAGCCGACTGAACGGTCCTCCCCCGATTATATCGAGCTTTGGTTCGTTCCAAGCTCGATTATGGGTGTCAGGTGTATGGTTCGGCTCGTCAATCCTATATCAAAGAGCTTGATGCCATACACCATCAAGGACTTAAAATCAGTTTAGGTGCGTTTCGCACTACTCCAGTTGAAAGTCTGTATGTCGAGGCTAATGAGCCCTCATTGTACGACAGACGTGACAGGCTTTCATTGCAGTACACTATCAAGATAGCATCATTGCCACAACATCCTGCTTACTACCCCGTATTTAGACCTTACTTTGAACACCTGTACGAGGCAAAGCCTCTTCTTTTGGAGTCCGCATTCAACCCCTTATGTCAGCGGCTGGTATAAGCCACGACAGTATTGCGGACTTTGCGATGACCACTATTCCACCTTGGTCAATTGCTCCACTCCAAATAGACTTTAGTCTATCGAGCAACAAGAAGTCACAGACAAGCTCCGTTGTCTTCAAGTCTAAATTTCTTGAACTAAGGTCTAAATATGGGGATTTTGCTCCTTTCTATACAGATGGGTCTAAGGATGGTGATAAGGTAGCAGCCGCTACAGTTACACCACGAAGTTCTATCTGTAGCTCTTCCACCAGCAGCCTCAATATTTATTGCAGAACTCATTGCCATTTTACAGGCACTTGAGTTTTTTCAGTCCTCTACATCATTAAAAAAATGTATTATATTTTCTGATTCTTTGTCCTCATTACAAGCTATTTATAACATCCAGCTAAGACTGCTTTGTCACTGCCTGTTTCTCCCTTTTCTTTGTCTTTCACCGATTTTAAATTGGTGATAAGGTCATTTATTCAACATCGATGGCAGCAAAGATGGGATGCTGCAGACACTAACAAGCTTCATGCCATTAAGCCTCTCCTAGGAGACTGGCCCTCCTCGTATTGTGCCAACAGGAGAAATTAAGTTGTTTTGTGTCGCTCTCGTCTTAGACATACCTCACCAACTGTTATTTGCTCAAGCGAGAGCCTCAACCAGTCTGTGAGCACTGCCAGGTCCGCCTGACAGTGAAACACATTCTGATTGAGTGTAAGCATCTCAAACCTATAAGATCACAGCACTACCGTGCTGTTTCTTTATTTCAGCTTTTTGCTTTTTTAAAACAAGCAGGTCTTTATTTTAAATTTTAAATAGATTAGTCATTGTTTGTTTTAAATATTTTGTTTGTTTTTAATACCACCATGTGGTGTATTACCTGTGATATTGTTTTTAGTGTTTTTTTTTGTAGTCATTAAATGACTTTTTCTGTGATATGGTTTTTATCGTCTTTTTTTTTGTCACTATGTGACCTTAATGTGATATTGATAGTGTTTATTGTTTTAGTTTTTTTTATTATTTTAACGAATTCTGGAGCTATATAGCCCGTTTGGTGCTGATGCTCCTTAATACATTTCATTTCATTTTATTTACTATATTCAATCGGCTTTGGGTGATCTTTATGAGGTGATGGTTCTATATATTGGTTGAAATAGAGTTTGTAGATTTTCTGTTAATCTAAGTTGTTGTAATCTGTTATTTTCAACTTGTGCCTTTATTTTATTCATAGCTTTGATATATTGTCTATTTCTTTTTAAAATATTATTCCAATCACCAATTTTTAAAGAAATAAAAATAACATATATCTTATAACATATACTCTTTCACCTGCAGGTTTTCTAGTATTAACGAATATATATCCATGATCATCTGGGTTTTTCCATTGAGCTTTACAAACCTTTTTAAATGCATCTCCGTGATTAATTGACTAATTGAATAATTTGAGATAAATCTTTGTCGTTCAATTCGAATAATAAAAAACAATTTGCATTTTTTCATTGCATCCATTCCGTAGAAAGATTGGGATTGGTATATGCAGTGACAGTTGTGATCTCTTCCTTTCGTGAAGAATTCTTGTTGAACAGCTTGATTGCTTTGTGCTACACAATCGTCAAACACTATTAAGTTCTTTCGCTCACTATCAATTTTAGACAAATCTAAATCATTAACATTTTTCGTAAGAAAAACGTTTATGTCTGTTGGATAGAAAGATGGATTCTTTTCTTTTATATATGTATTATAAGATATCTTTTATTTCCGCAATCTCATTGTTATCTTCATAATATTTAGAAATGAAATATTTCTGAATGATAAAATTTCTTTCCCATTTTTTTATTCTACGTTTTTGTTCCAAAAATCACTCCATCTCCTTTATATACTTTGAAAGAAAGATTCCCTCTCCAGAACGTTTGTTTTTAAAAACTATGGCATTACCCTTATGTTTGACCTTCATTTCTCCAGTGTCGATTTTATCTATTAGATTACTTAATTCCTCTTTAACAGTTTTCATGGTTTCTTCACGCTGCTTTCTTGGCGTTGATGGCTTGTGTTATCCAAGCCGCCCCACCAGCAGTCGCACCTGCTGCGGCCAGACCAGCAAATATCAAAGGTACGAAAGGTAAAAATCCACCTTCTTTTGCTTTCGCGTCAATTCTTTCCAAATCTATATCATCACGGACTTCACAATGTTTATATCTATCGATATCTTTTCTCTTTTTTTTTAGATATTTTGATCTTTTTACCATTGTAAGTTATTGTAGTTGGTGATTCCGTTTCGATAGCTTCTATTATTCTTTTTACTAAAGTTTCTGGTTTCATTTTTAAGAGGGTAATTTAAATGATTATTCTATACGAATCATCCGTCTGTAGGATATTTTAATTAGATGTTTTGCTTCTTTCAATAATAAACAATAACATTAACCGGTTACATCTCCTTGTGTTTATTTCAATATAAATATTTATATTAACTCCTGTTTTGAAAAGATCTTCTTGATGAGCTGATAGATCAAAACAGAAGATTGGGTGATTAATTGCAAAATCTACATATTCAAACTGAGGTGGATTTCTAAATAATTCACACATATTTTATAGTTTCTATACAATTCATTATAATCCTTCGTGGATGGATTAATTGTTAAAGGTTGGTTAGGATAATTATCATTGTTTAATCTTACTTGAACTTTATGGATTAAAGGATCTTGAGTTTGGTTTATTGCTACTCTAAAGATATTATTGTTATTCGTTTGAGAATCTGGTAAGTTTTTGAAACCAACCATTAAATATCTCCAGTTAAAGTCATGCTACCTACCGTGTTACGACGAAGAAAAGCTATTTCAATATCTTTAGTTAATGGGTTGAATATTCTCGTTTCTACTTCAATTGATGGTGTTATTATGGGTATGTAAAGTTGGAGATTCGTTATTTCTAATTTTGCATCTGAAGCATTCTCTCCAAAGAATATCTTATCATCATTAATTTCTCTTTGTAGATGAATTTTATGTGGTAACCCTATGGAAACTTTTCTGTGTTCCAACAGACCAAATAATGGATATAACTTCCAATTTACGTAATTACCCCAACTATTATTATCAACGCTATTGTTATACTGAAGTGCTCGTTTTTCGAATCCATGATAAGCTACTCGTGCTACTTTTTCTATTGTGTTTTTAGCAATAGCTAAATCCGCATCATTTGCAATATTTCTTACCGGTTCTTTTAAAACACTTCCATCATCAACATCGGGTATCCAGCCTGAAACTGAATCGTAATTTTTGGGATATAGAACTGTTTTCAACATTGTGTCAAATTCCCCAGGGTGTTTAATGGTTTCTATAGGATTTGAACCAGCTTCCAAAACCATTTCAGTAAATAAGGATGGGAAGAAATTGTTTTCTAAGGTTGTGTTGGTTTGTGGTACACGATTTTCATTGGGAGTTCCTATTTTTATTTTGAAATCGCATCTGAAATAAGCATCGGAAATCATGGAAGAATAACAAAACCAAAGTAAGTATTAGGTTTTAATAAATACATGATTTACAAAATTAATTTTTAATACAGAAAATTTAAAACATAAACAATTATATTGATATACACTTCTACTAGGATTGGAAATGTTCACCTCATGACCGCTCCTAGAGAATCGGTAAATATACTTCAATGTTATCTCCCCTCTTACACAATCAGTAGATATCTTTTCGGTCATGACCGCTCCTTCAGAATCGGTAGACATAGTTCAGGGGTCATGACCGCTCCTAGAGAATCGGTAGACATAGTTCATGGGTCATGACCGCTCCTAGAGAATTGGTAGATATACTTCGGGGTTATCTACCACCTTACACAATCAGTAGACATAGTTTAAGGTCATGACCGCTCCTAGAGAATCGGTATATATACGTCACATGAATTATATCCTTTTCCAAAACGCTTGTTCTTCACCACTTGTTCTTTCTAATTCTCGTTCTATTTTCGAAATCTGTATCAACAATTTTGAAACCTCGGATATTTGTCACAGAGTTTGGCAAAATTCTTGACCTCTTTGTATCCCCCACTGCCTGTGATGGTTAAAATATTCTTCGTGATATGAAATGTTGGTATCTATTAAACTTGTGTCTGGAATAAAACAAAATTGATATTTTGAAAAACAATAAATAACATATCATCTTAATTCCACCCTCTCGTCTCATGATTAAATCAAACAAAGAAACTACCTTGATTTTGCATGATTAAATTCCTAATCTTCCAGCGTAACAAAATTGAGACAGTGTTAACAGCTGAGAGTTTAGACTGTCTATGCTGACGTTGCACGCGTGGTATGTTATATGTTAATATAACCGTCTGCTATTCATAATGTGACATATATCCAGTCAACAATAGTCTGACTGACTGTTACTAGGCGTTAAAGGTATTTAGAGTGCGAGATTTATATTCAGTCTATTATAAATCAATAACTGTGTATAAACTAGTTGCTATTTTACTCTGAACTAAAAAAAATGTTACCTCCCATTAATCAATTGAGATTTTTATCAAATAATTTTAAAACCATTGCCTTTTTTATTTTCTAGTCTTTTATTTCGCATTTCTCTTATATGTTGTAATTCTTTCAACTCGTTAGATCTTTGCACTGCATCGCTTATATATACTCCTGCTTTTGCAACAGATCCAAGAGCTTGGGCTTCAGAGGAAAAAAGGGATTTATTGTTTGAGACAAAGTTGGCTACTTTTGAGATGAGAGATGATAGAGCTGAGAAGAAACCATCTCCTTCGAATTTGTGTTGTTCGCGTTTTAGAATTAAACTCATTCTGTTTTTAAATGAGTTAATTTAATGAAGAAATGTAGGTCTTTTTGGGTGTCAATTGATGAAAATATTGGGGGAATATTCCGATAGTGTGCATTTCCGGGATAGACGTGAAATAAAATGGAGCGGATATCCCGGAAATGCGCACTATCGGAATGCTCATATACCCCTGATATTAATTATGTATGTTATGTTGTCCCAATGAGAGATAAAGGTAAGGTCATTTAATATGTTTACCAATTGGAAATGTTGAAGCTCTAATATTAAAAGCTGATTCACCATTTTTTACCATTTTGTCAATTTTGCTACAACACAAGCTAGATTTAAGGAGTGATCAGGTATGTTATAAATAGCTAAATAAATGAATGCACCACGTGGGCCAATGACGACGGGAAACTGGGTTTAAAAAATCCGAAGGTATTAAACCATCTTTCAAAGAATATCCATTAATAAAAAAACTCTCATGTATCAAAATATTTATTTTAAAAACATAACACAGACATCTTCAGATATTTACACCATAATAAAGCAATGAAATATTGTGGCGGTTACAAAGTTTACAATAATTAACTAATATTAACTTAGATTGATAACAAATAATTTACTAATTAATACAGATATAAACATCTCCTTTATCTTTTGATGTGGGCGACTCAAATTACCAATCATGATCTGATGAAATTGTTATCCCACACATGTTCAAGCCCAAGGAGATATTCAACCAATCAAATGGTTTGTTATTGTTTAGTGGTGTGGTTAATTATTGACATTACAAGATATTGTGTCAATGTCTCTGACTTGCTGAATATATATATTATTATTTTAACATAAAACATAATGAAAGGGATATAATTATCTATATTTTAATTAGGTTGAAAAATAAATAAAACTTACAAAACTAACAAAATCACAATTCATGCCGAGATGAAGGAATACCAGGATTATATCTCTACATCAAATCACCAGTCTCATAAAAAAGGCAAAAATAAAATTTGCATGCGGTGATGAAAACCAACGGGCCTGTTTAACAAAATCTTAAGTAAATTTCAACCAAAATATTAAGAAATTAAGTAATCTGATTGGCTTATAAAGCTGAAATTAAAATTGAATTAAGCTTTTAGCCAATCGGATTACTAGAATATCAAAATCACTTTAAATTTCATAACTTAAAAGGGGCAGATGCGCCATTTTCAGGGGTTGACTTCGGTTTTGAATATATGTACAGAAGTACTAGAAATGTACGAAAATCTTTAATCCTTTCAAAAATGCCTCGAACTAGGAGTTCACATTTCTGAGACTACTAAGGAATGATCGGTTGAACGAATGGCGCATTAATCCCTTTAAAGCAAATAACTTAAAACTAAAATACAACATTAATCCATTGATCAAATTTTAACACATAAATAAGACAATTTTATGGATAGATACTTAATAAGTTTCAATTATCTTTAACTTGTGCTTCTAATGTGCCATTGAAGGATAATTAACACATCCAGACAGAGAAAAGAATGTATTGAGCACAATTTTATAATAGAGGTAAGATAATTTGAACATTTTCGTTTGGTCTGATATATAAAGCTTGTTTACTGTCTGTTTAATTTCTTCAGAATAAACTGCTCTTGTTTATACTGGTATTTGAAATCAGATTGGGTTGGGAGTACACCAATATCTTTGTTTGACAATAGAATAACAAATGATACACCTTAAAGTGGGAATATGTGTCGGCTTCAAAATAATAAGTATTATTAAAAGCATGTCTACCTACAGTATAAAGATACATCAGTTTTGTGAACATTATAAAATCACAACATTACATTGACTTTTTACATTAATTTTGATTTGTTAGTTAACTTAAAAATGAATAATTATGATTGAAGGGAGATTGTGTAAGAAAAATATAACATTATGAGATGAAAACAGGGTTATTTCTCTTGTCATATAATAAGACATTTGAAGGTCATTGTCAGTTCATTGGTAAATTTAGAATTTACTTTGTCTACAACTTGAGTTATTTGGAAAATAAGGAATTTAATCATGCAAAATCAAGGTAGTTTCTTTGTTTAATTCAATCATAAGACGACAGGTTGGAATTAAGATGATATGTTATTTGTTGTTTTTGAAAATATCAAATTTGTTTTATTCCAGACACAAGTTTAATAGATGCCAACATTTCATATCACGTAGAACATTTAAACCATTACAGGCAATTGAAGGATAAATTGTTAACTGGAGGATACCAAGAGGCCAAGAATTTTCATATAGAAAAGTTTGAAGAACTTAGTAAAAAGCCTAAAAATCTAACATTTGGTGAAAATCTTACTCACAATGAGGGTTTGTTAAAAAAAACTTAAAGCCCATCTACATGATATAGAAATTCCCATGACAGAACCATATGACCAGATAAACTGGGGATGAAGCTGTCCAAAATATTGTGATCAACTGCGATCGATTTTTAAAACAAGCTGCCTCCTGCTCCATTAAAGAATATGTTACTTTTGGATTATGGTTACAGAAATTATATATCTTAAATCACGGGAATTTCGAATCAACTGTGAAAAATGAGTTAACAATATCGGTAAGTTGGAGTAGAAAATTATGAAAACTTGCCAAACTCTGTGACAAATATCCGAGGTTTCAAAATTTAACAATTTCACGTGAAACTTGGTGGAAACGCAGTCTTATGTACAGGAAAATTATGAATGTAAGATTATGGAATAGTTCTACCCTGGATAAAATCTTAGATTTAGGAAATAGTAGATACACGAGTCTTTTTTGTGACACTAAAATACTTTTTTTCTTTTTTTAAATAAAACATGATGAATGTTAGAGGAACAATTTTGGATTCAACAATAGTTATACAGCAGAAGCAGTTTATCTACTTCATAAAAAATCATTTTGAAATGGTTGGAAATGTTGAGAGAAAAGAACCTTTAATTATTCAGGATAATGTAGATCATTAAAAAAAACTAAGCCAGAATTAATTCAGCTTCTTGCTACAAATAATATTGCAGATATATCTGAATAAAGAAATCAGAATCAAACAGTAAACAGAATCTACTTTACCCCCCAATAACAACACACAGTCATTACAATCTTTTTTTGGGTTAAAAAAAACAGAGGAATATATGGCCATATATAATGTAATAAAGGATTATATTGTTCATTATCTGAAAATTACGGTAGTTGTCAGACCATGATAGTTTGAAATGAAATGCAGAAAAATCTTTTTTTTTCTCACTGTTAAGGTGAATAAAGGTGATTGGTCTATCGAAGTACACAGAAAATACTAAGGTACTAAGATAACAGAAGATATGGTCAACATGAAGAATAATGACAAAGAATTATTAAAAGACGTTTTATCAGGCAGTCGTCAGAACGTGGAATGCAGAAGAAAAAAGTAGTTATAGTCTTTATATTTTGAACGCACATAGACATAAACTGTTCCATTTCATTCCACGTATTTATGACTATGTATGTAACAAATATATAACGTGGTAACATTGAGTTTGAGGCTTTTTTTGAGACACTAGTCTACCACAAAATTACAGGTGAAAGCATGTCAGTGGGCTCTCAAACTTCAGACACAGGTATGTTTATTTTAGAGTCTTTTTAATATGTAATTATCTGTCTTTTATAGCTGGGTGGCGTACAAACGGGTGCTGAATAGTTTTCCTCATTAAAACAATTTGGTTTTTTATTTTTCAGTTCAAGATGATGTCAATCAGATTTATTTAAGTGCAATAGAATCACATATAAACTATCACCATGAACATTTGAATCATTATCTGTATTTAAAGGAAATATTGATACTTGAGCATTTGAAAACGGTTGAGAATTATCATCTAGAAAACATGGAAAGATTGTGTAAGAAACCCAAAAATCTCAATTTCCACCAAACTATTTCTTCTAGTGAGGAGGTGTTAAAAAACTAAAAAAAAATGTACATGTGATATTGAAATTCCTGTGGAAATCAAACCATGTCAAAAATATTAATGAGGATGAACGTGTGAAGAAAATAGTAACAAACTGTGATAAGACTCTGTACGGTCAATTAAAGCATATGTAACTTTTGGACATTGGCTTCAGAAACTATACATACTAAATTGTGGGTTTTTTAGTTATTTTGTTAAAACAAACTTATCAATTTCGCTAAGTTGGAGTAGGAAATTACGACAACTTGTAAAACTCTGCAATAAATACCCAAAGTTTCAAAATGTATCAATTCCAATTTCGACATTACTTGGAATGATGCCAAAAATTGAACGGGAATTAAAAGATATTTGGAATTTTCAGGAGCTGCATTTCATGGTTAGCACCTTTTGTTTTGTTTTTTTATACATAATATAATTTTTTTTTAATCTCCACTTTGGTTTTCAACTGATGGAGGATTTGATATTTCCAGTAGAGTTACCTTTGTTAATCTTAATCATTGTGGTACAGAATGATATTGTGATATTGATATTCTGCTTGGAAACAATGCGTAAGTAGTAGGGGGCTAGGGCTAGGAACTTTGGTTGCTAGGCAACGGATGACGTCATAATGGTTGCTAGGGATGACGTCACATCCGGTTTAAGGATGCGCATGCGTGACTTCCGTTGCTAGGTAGATGACGTCATTGGGGAAACCCCTACGGGAATCCCGATGACGTCATGGGAAATCCCAAGGGGGAAATCCCAAGGGTCCCAAGGGGAAATCCAAAGGGGAAATCCCAAGGGTAAAACCTCAAGGGGAAATCCCAAAGGGAAATCTCAAGGGGTAAAACCCAAGGAAAAGGGAACTCTTTTATTTTGATTAGGTAGCCCTGAAAAGGGCTGTTTTTTTATTGGACTTGGGCGATCAGACTTGGTCTAATCAAAGTAGGACCGACGACAAGTACAGATTTCTTTCGGTTTTTTCGCACAGATCCGTCTATGTTTGGAAATCCTCCAGAAGGTAGGGCGAACTATGGCCATACACCATAGACACTGGAACCAGTCATCCTCTGGGTGATGGTAATAGGCCATAGGCCTTGTCTTATGACAAATGTCGCATTCCTTGAAATCTGACTTGTCCATGGCGAATATGATTTTACTTGGCATGGTACGCGGTTTTATAAGGCCACAGATCACGTGTTAGATCACGTGACAATTTCCGGTCATTTGATTGGCTCCAGCGCCACCTAGTCAAATCAATATAATGCACATACACTAGAAAATTCATTAGACATGGATAGATACTTGTTGTTTGAGGATCGTTTAGAGACGTTTGTCGATTGGCCTAAATCTAAACCTACACCAATCTCTTTGGCTGAAGCTGGGTTTTATTACCTTCAATACGAAGATACTGTAGAATGTTTTGTGTGTCGCCATAAACTGAAAGAATGGCAGTCTGACGATTGTGCTTGGGATGAACATCGACGTCATTCCCCACACTGTCTTTACCTGAAAATGGTCAAACCCAAATCTTATCGAAAAGGTTATGTTTACGAATGGAAAGGAATATTAAGAGACCAAACCAGTACCATGGCAACCAGTCATAAAGTATATCCCGATTTTAGATCGTGTTTGTCTGCAGCCAAAAAACACGACTTTGATTTTCCAGATTCCATGGGAATTTATTTATGGATCATGAAAGTAGACGAAAATGGAAAAGTATTAGAAGACATGGAAGTGGACAAAATGAATAAAGCAGAATTATTGTTAAAATGTTTAAATATTTAAAATGTTATTTAAAATGTCTTGTTGAAATAAAGAATTGTAAAATATCATAAAATCTCTTTTCATTTGATTTGTTGCCCTAAAAAGGGCTGTCAAGCTATGCCTGACATGGGGTGGGTGTCAAGATCAACACTGTTTAGGATTGTCCTTGTAGTACTTCAAAGCAATCTCCAAACAGCGTTTTTCTTGAGCCCATAGCCAGCGTTCCTCTCGCTGACGCTCGAGAATACCCGACACAATCTCCGTCCATCGCTCCTGCTCTGCAACTATGGCTTTACTTCTACAATTGCCCATTGTGGAAATGATGGCAAGAATGGCTCAGCGTTCTGTTAAATAGGCACAAATGACGTCACACAGAACACGTGATTTCTAACAACCAATTGTGTGTGAATGCGCATGCTTATAACGTCACGTGATTTTTTAACTATTTAACGGCTGATGTGGATGTCTAGATTCACTATCAGAGCAACCTGCGAAGATGGCATATCAACTACGACTTGGCGATAGAAAATACAGCAGAAGATTTCATACCAACTCCGTGTATTTGAACGTGGACTTTACACAGAATTGGAATAATGTTTTACCAGCAGAAGTTCCTCAACAGTTGGATAATACTTTTAACCAAATTATCCGGGACATTGGAAACTATTTGAGTTGTGACCCAGACGACCAAGTGAGATTCAGCGTGTCACACCCGGGATTGAAATCACCAGCTTGGATTCCATTCAACAAATGGTCGGGGATAAGAGCTCAAGATATTTTGAACCCTGTGGCGAGAATTCTGCAGTCCAATGAACAGTTTAGATTAGATGAACGTATGACACTTCATGTGTGTCACGTGAGTGTTCCCAAAGGAGATGGTCAAGGCAGATATCTATTAAAACGAGAATCATTATCCCTCGAAGATTATTTGAAGAGAAAGAAAGCGATCGTCGTGGTCAAGAACAAAGATAACTTGTGCTTTCAACGAGCTATTGTCATCGCCAAACACTACGCCAATAAAAACGACACACCAGAGTGGGAGACACAAAGAAAACGCTTAACAAAAAGTTCAGGACCTTACAGTTGGCAGACGAAATGCACCGAACGATTGATTGAACAAGTCGGAGCACGTCCTGAAGCTTGTCAAGGACATGAAACCTGGGAGTTGTACCAACAAACTTTAGGACAACAAGGCTACCAACTGTTTGTGTATTCTAGACTCCTATTTGGAAAATTATTGTACAAAGGCAAAGTTTCCGGTACCCCTAAAAAACTTCATCTCTATCATCATGACCACCATTATGACGTCATCGTCTCAATGCCTGCCTTTCTAGAAAGGAATTATTATTGCGACTGTGTGAAAAGG
>NW_008706824.1:111558-113455 GCF_000327385.1 Lottia gigantea
TCAATTTTAACACATAAATAAGACAATTTTATGGATAGATACTTAATAAGTTTCAATTATCTTTAACTTGTGCTTCTAATGTGCCATTGAAGGATAATTAACACATCCAGACAGAGAAAAGAATGTATTGAGCACAATTTTATAATAGAGGTAAGATAATTTGAACATTTTCGTTTGGTCTGATATATAAAGCTTGTTTACTGTCTGTTTAATTTCTTCAGAATAAACTGCTCTTGTTTATACTGGTATTTGAAATCAGATTGGGTTGGGAGTACACCAATATCTTTGTTTGACAATAGAATAACAAATGATACACCTTAAAGTGGGAATATGTGTCGGCTTCAAAATAATAAGTATTATTAAAAGCATGTCTACCTACAGTATAAAGATACATCAGTTTTGTGAACATTATAAAATCACAACATTACATTGACTTTTTACATTAATTTTGATTTGTTAGTTAACTTAAAAATGAATAATTATGATTGAAGGGAGATTGTGTAAGAAAAATATAACATTATGAGATGAAAACAGGGTTATTTCTCTTGTCATATAATAAGACATTTGAAGGTCATTGTCAGTTCATTGGTAAATTTAGAATTTACTTTGTCTACAACTTGAGTTATTTGGAAAATAAGGAATTTAATCATGCAAAATCAAGGTAGTTTCTTTGTTTAATTCAATCATAAGACGACAGGTTGGAAATAAGATGATATGTTATTTGTTGTTTTTGAAAATATCAAATTTGTTTTATTCCAGACACAAGTTTAATAGATGCCAACATTTCATATCACGTAGAACATTTAAACCATTACAGGCAATTGAAGGATAAATTGTTAACTGGAGGATACCAAGAGGCCAAGAATTTTCATATAGAAAAGTTTGAAGAACTTAGTAAAAAGCCTAAAAATCTAACATTTGGTGAAAATCTTACTCACAATGAGGGTTTGTTAAAAAAACTTAAAGCCCATCTACATGATATAGAAATTCCCATGACAGAACCATATGACCAGATAAACTGGGGATGAAGCTGTCCAAAATATTGTGATCAACTGCGATCGATTTTTAAAACAAGCTGCCTCCTGCTCCATTAAAGAATATGTTACTTTTGGATTATGGTTACAGAAATTATATATCTTAAATCACGGGAATTTCGAATCAACTGTGAAAAATGAGTTAACAATATCGGTAAGTTGGAGTAGAAAATTACGACAACTTGCCAAACTCTGTGACAAATATCCGAGGTTTCAAAATTTAACAATTTCAATTTCAAAATTATTGACACAGGTTTCGAAAATAGAACGAGAATTAGAAAGAACAAGTGCTGAAGAACAGGCGTTTTGGAAAAGGATACAATTCACGTGAAGTATATCTACCGATTCTGAAGGAGCGGTCGTGACCCTGAAGTATATCGACCGATCCTGAAGGAGCGGTCATAACCCTGAAGTATATTCACCGATTGTGTAGAAGCGGTCGTGACCTGGATTTCCATGGGGTAAATGGTTTCAAATAATAGGGTAAAACCTATCCAAATTTTTATTTTGAAAAATGGCAGAAAAAGTATGTAAAATATTACATCTTTGGAGTTAGGTGACAATTATTGTACAGGTGCAGCCTAGCCAGTATTGATTTATCATTACTATTATTACAGACTATAAAAGGAAATGTTTATTGATTCAAATGTTTATTTTGTCAACAACACAAATTATTTGGAACTAAGGAGAGCTCTTACAGCATCCCTCTATAGCAATGGTTTAATTTTTACCTACAACACTAGTTATTCGTAACTAAGGAGAGCTTCTGCAGTATCTCTCTATAGCAGCGGTTTAATTTTTACCTACAACACTAGTTATTCGTAACTAAGGAGAGCTTCTGCAGTATCCCTCTATAGCAACGG
>NW_008706824.1:113736-115652 GCF_000327385.1 Lottia gigantea
GGTGTCCCCAAATGACCACTCCTGTCCAGCCTACTTCAAGGGACTGAAAATAGGGTAATCCAAATAGCCATTACAATACCTATTAAAATATATTTAATTATGGTTCTGGGGTCTGTGGGAACAGTAAACAATATTAATATTTCTTATCATATTCTTTTATTCTATTATTATTTTGTATTGTATTTCTTTGTATGGGTTTGGCTATATTAGACGGTGACGAGAAGACTTTAGTCAGTACGTTCGAGGATACCGAGCTGCTCGTAGACGTCTGATATTGCCAACCGCCATACAGCTATATTAGATTGGAATAAACAAGTTTAAGTATCACAAGTACTTTACTTTATCGGAAACAACACAACGTGAAAACCTAGACGAAGTCTTACAGTATCTCTCTATAGCAACGGTTTTATTTTTACCTACAACACTAGTTATTCGTAACTAAGGAGAGCCTCTGCAGCATCCCTCTATAGCAACGGTTTTATTTTTACCTACAACACTAGTTATTCGTAACTAAGGAGAGCTTCTGCAGTATCCCTCTATAGCAACGGTTTAATTTTTACCTACAACACTAGTTATTCATAACTAAGGAGAGCTTCTGCAGTATCCCTCTATAGCAACGGTTTAATTTTTACCTACAACACTAGTTATTCGTAACTAAGGAGAGCTTCTGCAGTATCCCTCTATAGCAACGGTTTAACTTTTACCTACAACACTAGTTATTCGTAACTAAGGAGAGCTTCTGCAGTATCCCTCTTTAGCAACGGTTTAATTTTTACCTACAACACTAGTTATTCGTAACTAAGGAGAGCTTCTGCAGTATCCCTCTATAGCAACGGTTTAACTTTTACCTACAACACTAGTTATTCGTAACTAAGGAGAGCTTCTGCAGTATCCCTCTATAGCAACGGTTTAATTTTAGCCTTCAACACTAGTTATTCGTAACTAAGGAGAGCTTCTGCAGTATCCCTCTATAGCAACGGTTTAATTTTAGCCTTCAACACTAGTTATTCGTAACTAAGGAGAGCTTCTGCAGTATCCCTCTATAGCAACGGTTTAATTTTAGCCTTCAACACTAGTTATTCGTATCTAAGGAGAGCTTCTGCAGCTTCCCTCTATAGCAACGGTTTAATGTATTATTTATTGATTCAAATGTTAACCTTGACTTCCACACACAGTTATTTGTAACTAAGGAGAGCTCTCAGAGTAGCTCTATATACAACGGTTAAATAAAAACTGTTTTTAACATCTTTTTGTGTTAAATCTTCTGTATTAAAAATATAAGACTGATTTTAAAACACGAGAAAAACAAATTTAATTACAGTGGTTGATATCCCTACTACAAATAACAAATAACCAGGACCTATCCCCTGGAGCAAAAGCTATTTTGTCAATAGGACAGGCTGCAAGTGCCATTTCAAAATCAGAAATAAAAGATTAGAAGGAAAAAAAAAAGGAGATGGGTTCCAAAGATGTAATTTTACTTCAATAAGACAAGAGAAGCTATGGAAAACATTCGTTATTCATTTATCAGGCAATCATAAAATAGGAAAATCTCACAGACTCTTTTATTTCATTAAACAAACAACTTCCAGTGTAAGGTATTCCTCTAACAGTACACTGGATTTTGAACCTTCAGAGAAGTTTGTTAATGTCAGTCGACCTACACACTGTAAAGTTAAAGAAAGGTGACAACCCATTTTTTGGGGCAGGAAAAAAAGCAGAGCTTTCTCTTTTGCTTCCTGGCAGAATGTCAAATCAATTATCCATTGATATATCAGAAATTGATTCGGAATTATGATGCTGTTTATCTATTTGGAAGTCTTCAAATGTGTTTGAGAACTTATGAGTTTTTTTTGTGATATTAAAAAAAGTTATTTTTTTTTTATTATGAAACATGATGAATGTTAGAGGAATGA
>NW_008706824.1:115702-116838 GCF_000327385.1 Lottia gigantea
TTTGAAAAATGGCAGAAAAAGTATGTAAAATATTACATCTTTGGAGTTAGGTGACAATTATTGTACAGGTGCAGCCTAGCCAGTATTGATTTATCATTACTATTATTACAGACTATAAAAGGAAATGTTTATTGATTCAAATGTTTATTTTGTCAACAACACAAATTATTTGGAACTAAGGAGAGCTCTTACAGCATCCCTCTATAGCAATGGTTTAATTTTTACCTACAACACTAGTTATTCGTAACTAAGGAGAGCTTCTGCAGTATCTCTCTATAGCAGCGGTTTAATTTTTACCTACAACACTAGTTATTCGTAACTAAGGAGAGCTTCTGCAGTATCCCTCTATAGCAACGGTTTTATTTTTACCTACAACACTAGTTATTCGTAACTAAGGAGAGCTTCTGCAGTATCTCTCTATAGCAACGGTTTTATTTTTACCTACAACACTAGTTATTCGTAACTAAATAGAGCTTCTGCAGTATCCCTCTATCATAACTAAGGAGAGCTTCTGCAGTATCCCTCTATAGCAATGGTTTAATTTTTACCTACAACACTAGTTATTCGTAACTAAGGAGAGCTTCTGCAGTATCTCTCTATAGCAGCGGTTTAATTTTTACCTACAACACTAGCTATTCGTAACTAAGGAGAGCTTCTGCAGTATCCCTCTATAGCAACGGTTTTATTTTTACCTACAACACTAGTTATTCGTAACTAAGGAGAGTCTCTGCAGTATCTCTCTATAGCAACGGTTTAATTTTTACCTACAACACTAGTTATTCGTAACTAAGGAGAGCTTCTGCAGTATCCCTCTATAGCAACGGTTTAATTTTTACCTACAACACTAGTTATTCGTAACTAAGGAGAGTCTCTGCAGTATCTCTCTATAGCAACGGTTATATTTTTACCTACAACACTAGCTATTCGTAACTAAGGAGAGCTTCTGCAGTATCCCTCTATAGCAACGGTTTTATTTTTACCTACAACACTAGTTATTCGTAACTAAGGAGAGTCTCTGCAGTATCTCTCTATAGCAACGGTTTAATTTTTACCTACAACACTAGTTATTCGTAACTAAGAAGAGCTTCTGCAGTATCCCTCTATAGCAACGGTTTAATTTTTACCTACAACACTAG
>NW_008706824.1:120677-123390 GCF_000327385.1 Lottia gigantea
AAACGAATGGTTCATTTCAACACGAGAGGAGAACCTGATAATACCTTACCCTATGGATTCACTCAAGCCGAAAATGAGACGGAGGTGGTTAAAATTAAGAGTCGAGAATTATTATCTACCAGCCATCCAAAATCAACAACATTCAAATTGCATCGGCTGTGAAACGGATCATCCAAGTCAAAAATATCACAGTTGCCTGGGAATTGGAATTTCGTCAAGTGGTCGTAGTCATCCAGTCGATGATTATTTGTATTTGGCCTTGGAGGAAAAACCTAAAGACGAAGACATTGACGCCGTATTAGGAAGTTTGATAGAAGACCCGAAAGGTCACGTGCAGTTGTGGGAAAACGAAGACGATTGGACGATTGACGTAGAAAAAGAATTAAGAAAATTTTGGAAAGAAGTTCCTGGTTTACGTATGATATTACCAACATGGAGAAAAGAGACAGAGAATTGTTAAAAGATATATTGTCAGATCAAACAGGAATGATTTGGAATGAAATGAAGAAAAAATATCCTTTCCTAGCTCCTATGGTGTGTTACGATAAAGATAGTGTTGTTTACCATTGCATTGAATATCTTGTGCAACGTTACAATCCTCAAACCATGCAAGAAGTCTTAGATGATCTTTTACAACCAATGAAAATTTAGAAAACTTCAACCAATCAGAATACAGCAAATTTGGAAAACAGCAACACAGCAAACAGTGCGCATGTCTAAAAACTTCAACCAATCACAATCCAGTAAACCACGTGATTCAGCTTTCACCAAACCACGTGACCTGGGAGAGGGTATATGTTTCGGATCAGCGTTGGAAATTATCATTTTCACTTGGACATCCGATCGTGTACAACCTATGTATAAGAAAAGGAGCTATGGAGAATGTTATCACTGTGGAGAAAAAGGACATTGGGTCCCAGAGTGTCCCTTGCGAAATGGAGAAAAAACTAACCAAGAAGAAAACAAAGACACCAGTAAAGACATCAGTCAAGACACCAGTCAAGACATCTGTTACAACTGTCAACAGCGAGGACATTGGGCCAGTAACTGTCAAGAACCAAAACGCAAACAACCCAGAAAAGGAAAATGTTATCAATGTAAACAAGAAGGACACTGGAAATCCGAATGTCCTCAAAAGAAAATCATCGACAACCAAGGAGAAAACTCAGAAGAAACTCAAGTTAACAAAGGTTCCACCTCTGAAGATAACCTCCACAGACATGCCGCTGAAGATAACCTCAACAATCATTCCACTGAAGACAACCACAACAAACGTCCCTCAGAAGGAAACCACCGATGCCTCAACTGCCACCAACTCGGACATGGATTGTTTCATTGTGGACAGCCCATTGAAACCAGAGTCACCTTCGACGATCTCACAAACACTTTGTTCAACAAACGAGGCTCCTTGTATAACGCCAGAATACAAAGATATTGGTACTGGTGTGGAGAAGCTGCCGAATATTTCCGAAGATACCAAAGTTCCAAGTATTGAACCCACCGACGAAGCTATCATTGTACCATTGGGTCCACGTGGATTTAGAAACCTGTACCTATTACCAAGGGAGCCATTTAATAATGATGCCTGGACTATAGTGGTTATGTTACTTGGTGAATTGCAAGATTGGATGCAGGATGATGCCTTACAAATGATGTGTGGAAACATGTATTGGATTCCAAAAAGTCTACGTTATTGCGAATGGACACACGACCAAATTATGAAGATGGAAGAAAAAGCTGAATAGATTGCTGTGTTTGCTGTTTGAAAAACTTTGTTCCTGTTTGAAAAACTTTGTTCTTTTTTTTTAAATGTAAATACGTTTGTTATGTTTTTTAAAATGTAAATACGTTTGTTTAAAATGTTGTAAAAATTTAAAATGTGATATAAAATTTATTGAAACAAACATTGGTTTTTCCTTCCTCTAGCAATTTGATTATCCAAGCCCTATAAAAAGGAGAGGCTTTTGCAGCAGAATCATCATGGAATTCGACACGGCACTCAGACACCCGTTCACAATGTTAGTTTCCGGTCCACAGGTGTTGGGAAAACGGTCTTTGTTCAAAAATTGTTGGAGGCCAACATGTTTGACCCAGTACCCGAACGAATCGTGTGGGCCTATGGCGAATGGCAACAGTCTTACGAAACGTTTTCTTACACTTACGTCCATGGCTTAGGAAATATCGATGATGTCATGGCTCAAGTGTCAGGGCCTCAAATTTTGGTAGTCGATGATTTGATGGGCGAAGATACGGCTGCCCTTGAACAATGGTTTACGAAAAAAAGTCACCACCGAAACACAAGTGTTATTTACATTGTGCTAAACTTGTTTGATAAAAAACAACGCACAATAAGTCTCAATGCCCATTATTTGGTCTTGTTTAAAAACCCTAGAGATGCTTCTCAGTTGGGTGTGTTAGCCCGACAAATGTATCCTGGACATGCTCAATTCATGCAAGAAGCTTACACTGATGCCACTTTACCACCCAGAAGTTATTTGCTCGTGGATTTGAAACCCGACACGCCCGAAGAGATGAGATTGCGAACAAGAATTTTACCCTCTGAAGCCCCAGGCTTCGTCTATCTCCGAAAAGTATAAAAAGGGACAATCACTTCAAGAATGACCATTTAACCATGGCACGCACCAAGAACACAAGAAGACTTCACCAACCACCCCCAGGGACAACTCGGTTGCCCAGAGCCCAGTTTGTACCT
>NW_008706824.1:128013-180573 GCF_000327385.1 Lottia gigantea
CATCGATTAGAATACATCAAACTGATGAAAAATGGCGATGTGGTGGAAGAATATTTCATGGATTTTCCAAACAAACAAGCCACAACACCATATTTAGATTTGATGAAAAGAGTAGGAATACTCAACAGCAAAGAAGATTTGGATATGTCTTACAACGACTATATTAAAGGCTACACTCTTTTTGGTTTTGATTTAACCAATGACCACGGAGCAGATCAAGTCAATTTTCACCCCAAGTCGTCTGGAAGTTTGTCTTTGGAATTGAGATTCGAAAACGCTCCACAGAATCCACTTAATTTGCTATTGTTTGCTGAATACGACAATGTCTTGGAAATCGACGTCAACCGCCAAATATTGGTGGATTGGTAAACCTTTGTATACTGCACAGTTGGAGGAAGGATTGGGTTGTCATATCCCTGAACAATTTGAGGGTGTCCTGGCTAGAAATCAATTACAGACGTTAAAACCAACCCACTATCCCATGGCATACGTCGTTAACACCGATGACGAAGACCAGCCTGGAAAACATTGGACCGTGTTTGTCTGCGAAGAAAACCATTGTGATTTCTTTGATTCGTATGGATGTCCCCCAGAACTATATGGAAAAGATTTTGCCGACTTTGCTCAACGTCAAGGACCAGTACGACACAACTCCCAATGGATTCAAGGACTCCAAAGTGTTGTGTGTGGTCATTATTGCCTATTTTACCTGTGTCATAGATTCCACGTACCCACATCAAAAGCCTTGTCGGTGTTTAAATCGAATCTGACTGAAAATGATCGTTTAGTACATGCTTGGACCCATGACCATTTTCCCTGTTTAAGATTTGAGGATGGCCAAACTTGTCGAAGATTTATGGATGTAAATACGTTATAGTTATTGTTATAGTTCAATTCTTTAGTTTATTATGTTATTATTGTTCATTGTTGATTGATTATAGTTGAATAAAGTTTAAAAAAATACCACGTGATCTTTTTTATCCAATCCAAATCTCTTTCCGGTTGACAGCCTATAAAATCGCAGCCATTTGTCTTTGGCCATTCATTTGCACCATGGCAGCCCAACCTATGATTGTTGTGCAACTTGTGGAAGTGGATGACAGTCCTGTCAAAGTATTTACCCGCAATGGTAAAACTGTCATCATCACTCCGGATGACATCTACCTTTTGGAAGAGTCGGCGGTGAACGAGACACCTCGAAGACGGAGAATCACTCCAGAGCTGTTAGCCAGCGTCCGTCAGAGGTTCCGTCACAGAGTTCGTCGAAGGCTCTTCTAAAAGGAGTGAGTTAAAAAAACAGCCCTTTTCAGGGCTACCTAATCAAAATAAAAGAGTTCCCTTTTCCTTGGGTTTTACCCCTTAAACCGGATGTGACGTCATCCCTAGCAACCATTATGACGTCATCCGTTGCCTAGCAACCAAAGTTCCTAGCCCTAGCCCCCTACTACTGCGTATCTAATATTTTTCTGTACAGGAAAATTATGAATGTAAGATTATGAAATTGTTCTACCCTGGACAAAATCTTAGATTTAGGAAATGAATATTATCAGTTTCTTTAGAATGATATTACTCAATCTAACAAAAAAAAAATGCACGATTGCAACCTTCTATATATATATATGAGAAAATTCAGAGTAATCTGATTTTTTTACTTATATTTCGAGGAGTGTTTTAAGGATTTCAAGAAAAAAAAAAATCAAGATGGCTTCAGCTTCACTAAGAGAAAATGTGATAAGGAAAGTCAAAGAATACGCTTAAATAAATATGTCCATGATCTTTGTAATCTCAGGGATGAAAACCAGCTAAAAACTCACAGTGAAGCGGCCACGCTACAGCTACAACCATTGGACCAAGTGTATTGACATTTGACGATACACAGCTGTTTCCACTGAAAGGTATTGATTCATTATTAGAAAGCACCATAAAGAAAGCTGTCAATGGGACATTCTACTAACTGCAAGATGAAGAACAGTGCACTGGTTCAATTCCACGTTCCAACAGACGGACACAGATACTCCTTTACAGAAGAACAGAAGCTCAGGATAATTCAAGATAATCTTCGTTATAATGAAGAAAAGGAAATGTTGGATCACCAGGTGCTAATGGATAGCTGACCCCAGTTTTCTATTAAACAACTACCAGGCAGCTTACAGTATCCTACTGAATATTAAACGTACCTAACAGATTGTAACTAATAAACTACAGATACAGGATATGGTTGATTGGCAGGTAGCAAGGAAATTATCAATCAAGGTGGTGGAATCATGGAAAGGTTCACTGTTTTATATAAATCATTTGGCAGTTTTGATCATCATTCTACTCCTGTTTGAATTGCCTTCAATTCAAGTCAAGTCTACCAAGGATTCTCTCTGAATAGATGTTTTCAGTACTCTATAATATAGAGTATTATTGATTAAAATTCAATCATGGCATAGCTCATGCTTAATAGCAATAATGGACAATAATAAATCTGTATTAGAAAAATTGACAGATTCGATGGTCTCAAACTCAGTCGTGATCTTGCCTTATTACACTAATAATAATTTTTTGATTATCCTGAGTATAATGAGATTGATGCTAAGCCTGGTACAGTGGAAGGAATGACACGGCTTATCACAATTTTCAAGCAGACTTTAAAGGGTGATCCCCATATTTGGATTGAAGGGAAGATCTTCCGTAATATTGATGACATTCGTACACAATTTCTACAATGCTCTTCAGAAGCCACAACTCCCTTTAATCAAAACTTTTCAGACTTCACATGTAAATCTGAGATTTCTCCAGTGGACAATCTAGAACAACTAAAAAAAATAACCACACAATTAAAGATGCCTGACAATCAAGTGAAGCATAAGTTTTTATATACATTTTTATGCTGTCCAGTGATGAAAATACCACTCTGCATAATATTACCCAAAAGGCTCAGATATATTTTGATACAAGCTTGCGTTAACCATTTTCTTTTAAGAACAAAAATGGCTCAGAAAGTACTGAAAGAAGAAAGGAATTTAAAAAGGATAGACATTGTTGGATACATTCACAATGTTTCACCAGTAAAAAAAGGAAATAAACCAAATGATTTGTCTGTCAAACAAACAAACAAACAAACAGAAAACAATCTTTGACAGATTGTACAAAGAAAAAAGTGAATGAGGATCGTTTTATTTTATAGGATGGCCAAACGGAAGGCCAACCCAGTCAAAAATCAAGAAGAGCACAAAGAAGTGTACAAATAAATGCCAATTTCTTCATCAGGAGATTATTTAACAAATATACTACTGAACAAAATAACCAAAAGAAGTCTGAAGAGGATATTCAGCAGGTGTGGTCTTTTGAAGTAGGTGTGGTCTTATTGTTTAAAAGTAGGTTCTCTCCCTTTAACTGTATCAACATGAGATACGTTTCACAAAGAAAAGGAGGTAAAATCTTTCATTATTCACTGCCCAATTCTGCTACAATCAGCATACTTTCTTATATTGGTTTTTATATTTTTTTTTTTTTGTGGGAAAAAGGAGGAAAGTAAATCTAATACAAAAGAAAAGATTGAAAGAAATTCCTAGATCTAAAAACAAAATTTGGAATCCTTTTATAACCATTATTCAACATTTTTGTCTTTTGTTTTAAGTTTTGAAAGGCGGGATTAATAACTGTTGAGGTTAGTGCTGTTGTCTATATTTTGGGTTCCTTCTTGTTAAATATGAAAAATTTGCAAATGAAAGGTTTCAAATAAACTTAGTGAGTCAAAGATTTATCTGAATAATAGCCTTAAAGAAGAGAAAATTGTTTGCTTTCATCTCATAATGTAAAGTAGGTCAATGTTATTTTTGCATGTGCATTTAATTAAGGACAGATATAAGATGTCCTCACACCATAGTGATTACCAGTTGGGTATGGTTGTGAATAATGGAAGTCACAACTCAGTAACATGAGAGTTGCGTTCAAAGTTTTTCTAATTGCCACCATACACAGCTGGTGTCCACTATGGTGTGAGGGAAATCTTATGGCAATGTAATGATAGATTTACAAAAAGCTGAGCCAATTGCTTACTTTCTGAAGTTATTATTATGTTTACTATTAAACAGCCAGTTAGCAGTTTAACAATAGCAGGATTGACAGTAATTTATAGATACCAATCAGTAGTCAGAATATTTGATAAGATATCATTTGTCAGAGCTTGCTGTTGATTTAACTGACTGATATTCCTAAATTGTTCAAATGAAACTGAAATTATGTTTCTACTTTTGATACTTTTTCATAAAAAATAAGCCAATAACAGAACATATAATTTCAAATATTGAATATTATATTTCATAAACCCAAATCTATGCCAAAAAGTGCAATTGAAACACAACAACTGATTAGGTGTTCAGCAAGTTAAATGACGTCTTGTCAAACCAACAAGTGTATAGTATAAAGGGATTTCTATACTTGACTTGTACTGAAGTACAGCATCAATATATCAGGGGCCTTATTCTTAAAAACCTAACTAAAAATCGGCATTTAAATGTTCAAGTCATCTGATTGGTCAATCACTAGAATGATTTTAAATTCAATTTTATTATCCAATCAGATTACTGTATTTCTAAAAATCAGGATTTTATTTAAATTATGTTTTTGAGAATAAGGCCCCAGTGTAATAAATTGAGCCAAGATATTTCTCTACATCCACATCCAACTCCATTTTATATTTCAGATAGAATAAACAGTTTCAGATTGAAACTCATAGTGTGTTGAATATTACTTAAAACTACCAAAAAAATAAAATGGACTGAACATGAAGTTTGGAATTTGACACATAAATATCTTGGCTTGATTTTACTTAAATAAATAAATAAATAAATAATAACAGAGATGGAATAATGTGCTATCAATCAATTCACTCTCAAATACCTATATATATCTAAATATTTAAAATTAATTAGATTTTATGCTCCTGATTTGGTTGTATTTGTTTTTCATGTGATATTGGAACTTAAAGAAATCAATCAGTAATAATGATTTTGTAAGTAATTATGTCCAAAAAAAAGTAGTTTTTCAGGATTTTTTTCCCCATTATCATCGGAAATATTTAGATACCAAAATATCCAGTCTTAAAAATTTAGTCACAGAAGTCATGAACTTGATGAATTTAGAAATACAATATTACCTGATAGCAATTTTCAGAGAAATATTAAATTTCAGGAAACTCAATCTTCCATCTTTGCATTGCATCTTTTAACAGTGTAAATAACTAACAGAAATTTATCAAATTTGTGGATTAAAATTTCATAAATATCTTAGATCACAAAATCTATTGGTT
The DNA here is from genome assembly GCF_000327385.1 of Lottia gigantea. Lineage (NCBI taxonomy): Eukaryota > Metazoa > Mollusca > Gastropoda > Lottiidae > Lottia > Lottia gigantea. Next base: position 133,313 of record NW_008706824.1, read on the forward strand.
TTTATAGTCAGAAGACCAACTCCACACAATTGTTGATCAAAATAATAAATTATACACTATTAATAAATAAACTTCAAACCTGGATGTTTTAAAATATAGTCAGTTTTTTGTGGTCTGTTCTACGTTGTCTGTGTCTAGAGAGGGTCTGTTCTGATGACTCTAGTTTACGTTTATAATCTTCAAGGGAGGTAATTTTAGCTTGAATCTTGATAGCAGCTCCATGATCTCTGTAATCATAAAATTACTCATTATAAATTACAATTTTTAATACTGTATATTTGGTATTTTTAGTCTACTATAATATTTTTAGTCCAAAAACTGAAATTTAATTTTTGTTCAGTCTCTTTTATTTTACCAAAGGGCCATAAGTCATACAGACCTCTAACAAATTCAATCTTTCTTTCCATAAATAGTAATCTGGATTAGTTTTAGTAAATCAAATTGCAAATGAGATTATCTTTGAAACCTAGCATTAACAAGTGACTGAGTCTGAGTTTCCCTGCTTCAGTTTTCACCGATTTTAATTTGTCATTAGTTAAGTGGAATCTCCAAAAAACTCGATCTTAACTAGTCTGATTTCACTCCACGTTATTGGGCTAATGAAGAAAGGCATCATAATATTAATTCTGTTCTTACCTAGTCTGATTTCTAGCTAGTGATTCCTTTAATCTTTTTAATTCTTTTTCTACATTTTTTAATTCTTCATCTGTTTTTAAAAGCTGCAATACAACATAAAAATATACTACATATCTAGTGCTGATAAATCTATTTGTGTCTGGATTTATACCTCACCCTGATAAAAATGACCATTTATACTAGCATGTGCAAAAGATTTGGTAATCTGGTCTTGGTATACCTTTACCATTTTCACAGAGTGGAACATCCTGACCTAGGTCACCTTAGTTTGGCGAGTCAAGTACTAATCAACCTTCGCAAACCAGGCACGTTTGAATCTATTTATATTTGTAAATATTAAAGAGTGATGTGTCTGATTGAATAGGTGTAAATGAGAAAAGTCATCATTTACATATTCTCTTAAAACTAGTTTTCAAATTTTAAATTTAAGGTGTAAAAATGTTGCTAGTTTTCTAGTGTTATCCACAGATTGAACCCTAGATCTTCAGGATTACAAAGCAAGTATTTTACTCACTGTACCATTGCTTGTCTTTGTGAAAGAAATTAACAACCTAATCTTCAAAGGATAAGTATCTGTCATAGATAAGATTTTGTTAACCAGCTGGTTATTGACTATACATCTTGACATTGATCTTTCTCAGAGTGTCTTTACTTATTTTACAGCTGAGCGAGTGAAGAAGGATACCAACATATATAATGATTAGAAAATAATAAATACCTGAATATTTAGGTGTCTATCTGATTTAGAATGAAGATCTTGTTCACTAATATGTTTTTTACTAGATGATTTACCCGATTGCCCACTACTAGGATGTTTTCTCAACTCGTGTAGATTTCCTGAAAATAGAAAGCCAACGTGAAATTAGGCTGCACAAAATACTATTCATGTCTAAATATTTACTTTATCAGCTAAAATATCAATTTCTATTTCGTTAACCAGCTGATAGAACTCAATTTCAGCCACTTGTATATCTTAATATTTAAATTTCAGTTGTTTTATTAGCTGATAAAGCTCCATTTCAGTTGTTTTACCAGCTGATCTGATGGAGCTCAGTTTCAGATAGCTTTCTAGTCTATTTGTCTTACCAGCTAATGCGATGCAGTGTACAATGAGAGAAATTTTAACAGGGCAGCATCATTGTTTGATATTTTTGGAATTTTCAACAAAGATTTTTTCAATTAGCACAGCTTGTAGCAAAGAGGTACTATTTACAACTAGAATGCACTTTTTGGTCCGAGATTTACAGGACCACCAAGGTGTAGAATATCAAGGAGTGTTATAGATAATAAAGCTAAGTGAACTGTTTAAACAATGATCAAACAGATATATTATATAGAGTGACAGGTGAATATAATTAGACTATAAGACAGACAAACAGATATGGAGGGTATGAGAAGAATATAACTAGACTTTAAGACAGGGCGTGGGGGTCCACCCAACACCTAAATAAACAACTCTTATCTCATCTATATATACATATTATTATACAGATCTTATTTAAAATAAGCCTTATCTTTCAAAATTTTAAGGACACAGTCATCTTAATATTTGCTATACCAGCTGATAGAGCTTAACTTCAGCTATCCATAGCTCTTTTAAGAATTCTTATCAACCATCTGATTCTCTCGTAATTTAACACAAGCATATTGCTATATACTATATCTGCATGATGAAATGCTAGGGGATAAAATTACCAGCAGCTTAACTATCCATAGCTCTTTTCAAAATCAATATTAAGATGTTTGTATCACCTGCAATCAGCTAAATCGCATTGTAGTGATATAAGCAACATGATGTCATGCTCTTAAAAAGGTTAACCATATCCCGAGCTTTTTAATTTAGTTTGTGAACTCTCATAAAATAATATATTACAATATTTTGAAAGTTAATGACAAATATATTATTTGATGCTACCACATCATTGTATCAACTGGTCTCAACTTTGTCCATTGGATTATAATATAAATAGATATCTCTAAGTTTTCTATGTTGTTGGCCAGTTGACTGATACAAGACGGTTTTCTCATTGTGATTTCATTTTAATGACTATCAGGAACAAAAATTTAAAAACTTTGAAGGTTATTTTTCCCAATTTTTTGACCAACACCACCCTCAAAATAATATAAGAAAAAAAAACAACTTAATAACTGAAAAGATGAATGAAAAAAATCCAGCCTCTCTACGTTTTTCTATTGTATTCTAGGCCAATAGGGAACAGTAATAAAAATATATTTACTTTTACAAATACTTGAAACACCTGATATCAAAATACATAGATTTATCTGATTCATGTTACATTTTCTCAGGTAAAACAATAGAAATCATGGCTCATTAATTCTAGTACAAACGATGATGTTTAAATACTAATTAAAGATAATAATAGAGATGTTTTATACTAGTTTATAACCATGTGGTCAGTGTATTTCAGTTGAGAGTGGTTTAGAATGATATATAGAGGTAATTTGAATGTCCCTGGTATGTCACATGACAATAGAAGTATATAATATAACAAAGACTACATGTAAAGATACTATTTATTATTCTATAGGTATATATCTATCACTGGTCCAGTCACTATTCAACATCAAAGGTAAAGTTTTTCTTCGTTTTTTTTTCACCTATTTGCAGAATTTATTTGTCCATTTTGATATTTGCAAAAATCATCTTGAAAAATATCTTAAAAACAGCATCATGGACATATTTTTTATCATTCTGGACTTCTAGTCTAGTCTCTATTTAACAATCGAAGGTAAAGTTTCTATTCTTATTATTTTTGCCTGAACATAACAAAATATTTTCTGTTTTGTTATTAGTAATATTTATGCATTAGCTAAGCAACTTAAAAAATGCTTTAATACTAGCATCTTGGGATTTGTCTTGGAATCACGGTCCAGACTAAATTTAACATAGGTATAGTTTCTATTCTGAATTCAGCAAAATTAGCATTGTAATGATCTGTCTTGGTCTTATTTTTTATCTGAATGTTTTACGTATATCACAGTTCAGTATTTGCCTACATAGGCCTACCACATACTGGTCAAAGGTGGGCTTCAAGTTCAGTCATAATATAAAGGTGACATTAATTGTCTGGCCCTGATCGTAAAGATATATCAGTATATTACGTCTATAGAACTGGGTAGAGTCAGTAGTAGATTTGTTGGGTTGAGAATATCTTTATTTTAATGATCTATAGTATATTTCTGTTATTAAATGTCTAAAAACCTAACAAATGCAGCTACGCGTTACTTTCATAAGATATATATTTTGATAATGTGCCTGTCTCTGTACTGTACATCACAATATCTTAATATTTTATACTACATTAAAAGCTTGGTGACAATACATCACTGTTACAATAAAATATTATTTATTTTATTAAACTTCCACAAAACACAAGTCTTCATTCACCTCAAAAATAAGTCAATTTATATATTATAATATTTGAAATTTAGTGATGATGTATGATAAACTGATTATTGTAATATTTATTATCAATCTTGCAATGTGAGTATTTAATATATTTCTAACAATGAGGCTTTTTTTTTTTACATAATGGTGTTTTTTTATCCTCAAAATTCATGTTTGAAACAGACCATAAAAGGCACCAAAAGAATTCACTTATCGCTCAAATGGAGATTATTACCTGTGAATATTTACTTAAAGTATCAAATGAAATAAAAATGTTTTTTTTTTAAAAGATAATCAGAAAAGTGTCACCAGTTTTAAAACAAACTAAAATTAACGAATATTATTTTAAGGAATTGTTTTCTAATGTAACATATAAACAACTAACTGGTTTAATTGTTTATTATTTTTTATTTCAATGCCAACATCAACAATTTTATTCAGATAACTTTAAAAATATTTGTGACAGTTTCCTCCTTGTTGTCAACTTCAATAATAGTTATATCAGGTCATGCATTTACAACAAGAAAATAATAGACAACTTTTATACTTTTTATTTTGTTATAGTGAAATTTTACTGTCAAAATGATTAATATCATACAACACCATTTTAATCTGAATGTAGCTGGTAAAAAAAACTTTATTGTTAGTGTTTCGTAAACAATATGTGTATTGTTAGTGTTTCATAAACAATATGTGTATTGTTAGTGTTTTGTATACAATATGTGTATTGTTAGTGTTTTGTAAACAATATGTGTATTGTTAGTGTTTTGTATACAATATGTGTATTGTTAGTGTTTTGTAAACAATATGTGTATTGTTAGTGTTTTGTATACAATATGTGTATTGTTAGTGTTTTGTATACAATATGTGTATTGTTAGTGTTTTGTATACAATATGTGTATTGTTAGTGTTTTGTATACAATATGTGTATTGTTAGTGTTTTGTATACAATATGTGTATTGTTAGTGTTTCGTAAACAATATGTGTAAAAATCTGAAATGTATGTATTTGCCCAGAAAGAAAATTTGTCCTTGTTTTGCTACTTAAAAAATCAACCAATAAAGTACACTATTATAGAAGAAAATACTAAACATTTCAAATTGCAAATAAGAAGGTTCAAGAGAAGATTAGGGCAGAGGGCTTTGACAAAATAAATTAAAACCTTCATACATTAATTCTTTTCTCTTGCATATTTCAACCTGGCATTTGTCCAGAACTTGTTAATATCAAATCATCAAACATCGGTTTATAGTGCATCTAATTTGTCAAGCAAATCCACAAAATCGGAAATTATTGTACAAAAATTAAAACGAAACTAATAGACGGGCACTTTGAATTTGAATTGTACAACACTGACAAATACAATCAAATAAACATCCCATAAAGTATATAATGCACTTTTGCTTGAGTGAACGTTAAATAATACAGACAGTCTTCAGAAAGAGACAAAATACTAAAATATTGAATATTTTAAACAAGTCCACTGTCGTTAACTCAAAATTTTGGCTAAAATTACCGAAATAAATAAATTCAGTTTTACAAGACTGGCAAATATATTCAAATCAACAACCCTCACTTAAAATGCATCAAAAATCTTCTCACAAAGATTAAGTAGAGACCGGTTTTAACTTTGACATTTCAACATGCATTCAAACTAGGTGACAAACTCACAATAAACTCTATATTATTTGTTACATTATAAACTTAAAGTGACTGGTTAAATTCAATTTGTTATCCGACACTATGGAATAGTAAATAACCGCTTTGTTATTCTGTAAGTATTTTTTTCATCTGTACACAAATTTCTCAGTTTTGTGGAGAAGTTAGTTAGCGCTTGTGAATTATGTAACACAAAGTTGAAATAAAGTGACTGGTTCAATTAAACTTATTATCTGTAAGTTTTGACTATGGAATAGTAAATTAGCTCTTGGTGAATTCTGTAAGTATCTTTTCTTTTTGTACACAATTTTCTCAGTTTTGTGGAGTAGTTAGTTAGCGCTTGTGAATTATGTAATACAAAGCTGAAATAAAGTGACTGGTTCAAATAAACTTGCTATCTGTAAGGTTTTTGAGTCGTTAGTTGTCAGAATGGTGAGTCAAGTAAACACCTGCTCTCCAGTCAGTGGAGGCAAAAAAAAACGCAGACATTCAAAACCATAAACAAGATGATGATTTTGAAGTCGTGATTAATTTTGTCATGTTCACAACGTAAACAATTCTTAAAACAATTTTAGGTTTTCGTGAATAATGGCGGTTCAAGCCATTTCAAACACAATGTACTCTAAGGGTGAAAATCATTATTGAACATCTGCACTACTCCCTGGGCAAGGCCCTCTCAGCCCAGTGGAACATTTACACTGCACTGATATTATTATAGACAGCTCTTCTTGCGGGATTCAGCCCATTTGAAACTAGCATGGTGCCGAGCCCCTCTTAACCTGTTAAAACTGCCACTTTTTCTGCGGAACCTTGCTCGGTCCAGATAATTTGTGCTTATGATATCAATATTCTGAATGATATACATACTGTTACTTTAACCTAGTAAGTATATGGTTGTATTAATCTGACTCTCAATCTATCAGTAAAGTTTCTCACTGTTGAGAGGTTAGATAATAATGCTTAGTAGTTGTGTAAGCAACCAAATTTTTTTAAATCTATTTTCTAACATTTCATATCAAAATATTATCTCATGTAATATGAGAACTTAAGATGTGTCTTGTCTTTCAAAAATCTTAAAAACTGAGTATTTTTGTAAAGTGCAAAACAAATTACTATGTCAAAGAAAACATACACCCTCAGTAGCACTCTAAAATTACAAAAATTCATTTATATATCAGGGACTCTGATAGCAATGATTTACATCATTTAAATTTTCAGTCAGATGTCTGATATTCCACTAAAAACAAGCTTAATGACCTTCTCTATAATACTTCTCTATCTTGGTAATAGATTCAACATAAAAAGTTTTAATCAACCACTTGAAGATAGGGCATGAGAATTGAAATAGGGAAAGAACAAGACAGACAACTTGACAGGCTTGACTTGAAGAGCAATTTGTATCATTATCAATAGCAGAGTATGTTTTGGTTCAAATAGATTTAGCCCTATAAAAAAACTCCTGGCCCTATGAAATGGTTTGCGAGTTTTTTTGACAGGGATCAAGGCAATATAGGTCCTCATTATGTGACATCACTGAAATTCACTGAGGAAGGGGGTCTTTGTGTTCTTGAAACATGTTGGACCTGAAGATGAATTTTTATAGTTATCTATAGCAGATTATTATATTGTGGATCAAATAAATTTCACTCAGTAAAAAAACGTTGTGAAATAGTGTTCGTTTGTATTTGTTAGTTGAACATTATAACGTGGGCATGTATAAACTGTCTTTGAAGAAGAAAACTCTACGTTAAGACAACAATATACCTTCTCATTATGTGACATCACTGAATTTTCACTGCACATTATTACGTGGTGTATAAAAACTGTCCTTTGAGAAGATAACATTAGAATATAAAGTGGGTTGAAATAGAAATAGAAATTGAGTTAGGATTGAAGAAGGATATAAGAGGCATATAATGTTTACTTAGTTCAGTCTGGTTATTCATATCATACCCGGGCATTATTATTATAATAAATAACATATTATACACCTGACAGTATCACAATTACATAGTCTATATCTCACACATTGGGTATAGAGTAGCAGGATTGAATAGATATACCTGTTACAGGTATTGATCTTTAGTTATCATAGGATTAACAGATTAATATATGCCCTATGGATTAGGATTTATTATCAGTATGGCTTGGATCATTAGGTACGTACTGTTAAATTTATGTACTATTCAAACTCCACCTTTTAGTTATCATTAGGTATATACTGTTCAATTCTTTTACTTTTAAACTTTAAGATAGTAATTATCTTCTAATTGTGAATTAATTATGGACATGTGAGACAAACTGGTGTTTTTCCAAGTCATTAGCATTTTTATTTTTATAAATGAAAATAAGGGAACCCATCTTTAAAGACTATTTTATAAGGTCTAACAGAATGGGTTGGATCATTAGGTATGATAAAATTTTGTACTATTAAAACTTTAGAAAATATTGCCCTTTAGATATATTAGAGTTAAAAGTTAGGAACAGTACTGTTCTATAATTGTGTTATTAACTATAGGTTAGTAAAATTAATGATCTACAATAAGATTAACTGTACCATGGTTTCAATAATTTCATTTTTTATCCAAATCTCTCGCAACTCTGAAGAATCTAATTTTGTGTTCCGTTATTTCGTGTGAGGTATACTATATATCTTTTAGAAAAATCTCAATAAATGATTTGAAAAAAATGGAGTTTTTCATCCTACTTTTCTGCACCATGTGGGCTAATGAAGACGGGCAAAGCCATGCAGGGTGCAATGTAGGAAATTTTCCAAGGAGGGCGGCATTAGCTTGCTCTTTTTCGATTTCCAACTGTCGAGGGATCTTTAACGTGCACAGCCTGTAGCACACGGGGCCTCGGTTTATTGTCCCATCTGAAAGACTTAACGCTTTTTCCATGTCAGCCCTCTTACCTACATCACTGACAGGGGAAAACCGGGTAATCAAAGATTTGAGAATCAAAGAAGTGTGGCATAACTAAACACTTCTAGTAGCAATTCAACATTAGTTTTAAGTTGGGATCATACACCAATTTACTTAGTTTATGTTATAATATATAATTCATGCTATAGTCTCGGGGTAGAGTAAAAGCTGAATGTTGGTGAAAAAGTTTTGAAAAATCATATTTAATACCAACCCCCCATTTTAGGAAATATTAGTTATAACCATTCGACACAAAAATTCTAGCACCTGTTTATATGAATGCATTCAATGAAGACCGGTAACTGTTTTCTGCTATATAGACAATATTTTTACAGAACAACAACGTTTCAATGTTCCCTCGTTGTCCTTAGGCACTACTGTTAGTGGATGGCTAATAATAATAACTTTTAAATTAACGTACATTAATAATGATAGTATCAAATTGATTTTAATTATCAGTTAAGAAGTTTTTCTATATCTCTTATCAATACATTAATATTTAGACTGTCAAAAGCTACATGTTTTTGTGAACTTGCTAACAGGCTTATGAATGGACTAGTGAATGAGTTCAATAATAAAGCTGAATGAAGTAACGGTTATAGTCAATACAAGAAATAGACAAACAGGTGTAAACTCATACAAATTAACATAAAGAACTGCACCTTACATTATCTTCATATCAAATAATTAATATTACTATAACCTTCAAAATACTCATAACAAGGTCATTGGAATGACCCTGCCTAGATAGAGCTATGGTGACACAAAACACTTTTGGTATAAAACCTGGAAATAAGGGAACCTGTCAAATATTGTAAGTCTCCTAATCTTTTCTTATATTAAACATCAAATCAAAAAAAGAAATAATTTTTTTTTATCTGTCAGGTCTTGTCTCGTTTCCAGACTTGTGGTACAAAACATGCCTGTACAGAATGTATTTAAATAGATAGAGCAAATGTATTCTTAATAACATACAAAAACTTTGGAACATTAAATTTCTAGATACAATTTTTGAGTTTTACATTAATGATCAACAACTCCGCCTCAACTAGAATATAGGGTTTGGAAGCTGAAACCAGGCTGACTTTTAGAACCAATGATCATGGCATCTGAAATCAGTGTCCCCAACAACATACACAGTTTAGAAAACATCTCAAAGGGACAAATGCGCTATTCTTTTTACCAATCATATTTTAGTCTCAGAAACAGGTTTTTTTTTTTAGCTAAGCCAATAAGTAATAGTGTTCACAGCTCACCATCGAAATTTGAGCCTTCAAATCCGTGTATGTCTAGAATTATCTGTTCGCGTTTGAATGTTAAAATGATGACTCATCAATTTAAGATACTCTGTGATATATAGAAAAGACATTTATTGAAATAGTTAGTTATTTCCTAGTTTGAAGTATTTTTTAAAGGAATTATGTGATTTTTGCACATTTCAAGTAATTCTGATGACTAATTCACTATTTACATATATTAGAGACTAAAATCAATCCCCTAAAATGGGTCACCTGTCCCTTTAACAATCTCTGTAAAGGTTCCTTTTCAAATTGATAGTTAATTGTACTTTTTTTAGTACAACGAATAAAACCAAAATTAGACAAACAATTTTTCCAGATAAATAAATAACAAGAGGTTTGTTTATGAGTAAAGTCTATACAAGTAATGTTGTATTAACTGATTGTTGTTAGTTGTTTATGGTTGGTTGAATCTTGTCTAAATCTCAAGAACATATCTAACAATAATATTGTATTAAAGGGACATGTTTGACATTTTCGGGGGTTGATTTGAGTCTTGAATATAAGTAAATATTCTTCAGATGTACTAGAAATATACCAAAATCGCATTTATACTTCAAAAATACCTCAAACTCAGAATTTCATCTATAAATGGCAGTGTCTCAAGAAATGACAAGTTGTCTTTTTAACCTTCAAACACCGATAATTCTTCCAATTCTTAACTGGTCCTTTTAAGATATGCTTCACTGACTCGAAATCCATATACTATACCATATAGGGTTGAGTAAATTACAGAGTACTAGTATATTTTAAGATTATTTCTTTGATATCCAACCCTACAGATCCCAACAATAATATATTATGACATGCTTCACTGACTTGAGGTCCATTAACACAAGCAGGGCATTGATTTCCCATTTATAATAAATCAAGGCTTTAAATCATTCATTCCCTATTTCTCAAAAAATGTATATGTATGGGGTTTTAATTATATAAATTGGCTCTACAGAATTTCCAAACAGAGATGCAGTGGTTTAGTAGGTCTATTAATAGATGCAGACCTGAGACACAACGGCAATGAGGTATCAGGTGTTCCAAGCCTTGTTCTTATGTCATACCCAATAAGAGTTACATTATTAAACTAGATGCATTCTAACAGAATTTGACCCAATCTAAATATAGTTCATATTATATAGAATATCAACAGTTTTTGAAAATTCAAATATTTCTTCTCCTTATTCGCGAATTCTTTCTCAATATTTAAAATCTGACAAGATTGATGATTATCGATGGCATACTACTGATTAATAATCAATTAAAACCCAAGACATCTTCTAAATACTGAATAAAAAACAAAATTTCAAAATCATAGCCATGATAATTTCACCTAGCCATACCAGTAGGTCTATATACTATAAAATATCAGTTAGATATAAAAGGAGAGAGTAATATAGTTGTAGTTATTAGTTATGGATGATATTGAATAGACAGATTATAAAACCTTGATCAACATTCAATAGATAAAATACTTAAATCACCGAGTCTAGTTTATATCTATACAATCATCTTCACAATGTCAAGGTATTTTATATGTATATCGGGGACACTGATAACATTCCAGTGTTCAATCTGATATCTGTGGTTCCTACAAGTCCACTAAAAGTAAGTGTTTGATTACGTCACTAATCACAAAATATGCTTTATCTCATAAGGCCTTTTAGCGATTAGTGACGTCATAAAACACTTAGTTTAAGTGGAATTGCAGGAATCACAGACATCTGATTGAAAAGTGGAATGGTGCAAATTGATGCTATCAATTTCCCCAGTACACATAAATTTAGAAAAACCTTTTTACAATTCCTTTAAAAACTTTGTACTTAAACATCACCAGAAATGCCCCCTTTCACAGGAGTTTGTAAATGCAATGATTTGAATAGATTGTAGCAAATAGCAAATACAGCCAATCAGAACACTTGATTAATAGTTAATGCGTAGCCAAATTGTTTTAGTCTTTCTGCCGAGACCACTTATTGGCCGTATATCTTGACTACAATAGCCACCTTTCTTGTATCACAGAAGTTTGTAAATGCAGCCATTTGATTGGATTGTTCACTAGCAAATACAGCCAATAATAGCTCTCAATTCAAATTGTGGATTAATTGTTTACAGCTTTTTCAGTCGAGACCTCTGATTGGCTTTATTCTCTAGAAAACAATCCAATCAAATCGCTGCATTTACAAACTTCTGTGCTTCAATAATAGAGGCTATTACAGACAATACCTTGACATTGTGAAGATGCTATAGGGTTTATACAGGTCTATAGGGTTTTAATAGGTCATATAGTTTATTTACTAGTAAATAGGTGTATAATATACTCGTGAGAAGGTCTCCATCAAAGTTAGAAGATAATTTTAATTGAATTTAATAGTAATTAAGAGATTAATTTGAAGGAATAGACAAAATGGGTAGGTAGTATTTTCTAAACATTAAATTCAGTCTGAGTTAAGTATCTATTTTACTTGGTATATAATATATCGTTAGAAGGTGTCGCCTAAATTTAACTATATTTCTTATTAGATGTAGTAATAAATAAGGGATATTATAGCAGGAATAACTAAACTGGGTAGGTGGTTAATACTATATAGGCTTCAAACTTCAAACAGTAATTGTGGGTAAAATATTTCATTTCAACCACATATTGTAAACTCACAAGAAGTCAATCAAATATGATTTTATAGATTCAGATGAGCTAGAAATGGAGTTTTACGTCCTACATTTCTGCACCTTGTTAGGCTAATGAAGAAAGGGCAACAGTATGCAGTGTGCTTATTTTACCAGAACATTGACATTATCCTAATCTTTTTCAAATTTCCATCAGTAAATAATTTATTTGTAGATATCAGATGCTAGGTCAAAACTATCAATATGGATAAATTATAAATTATAAATTCAGTTTTAAGGACAAATAGAAGTCATAAGACAAATTATTTTATATTAAACTCATTATATATGTAATCTACCATCAGATTATGACAAGACATGACATATACATAGAGAGCTTGAGACAGTATATCTAACACATTACTATAGTCTTATCATTTATACAATATACAACACAATGGTCAGTTATGTTAAAATCCAAACATTTTTTTCAATGTTTAAAGTTCGATTTCATGTTAAAAATCTTAGTCTAATTGCTTTGAAAGGAAGCGAATGAAAAACCCCATATTTCTATCATGTAGGCAGCATTCAGAAGTCTTTTAAAAACAATATTAATGATAATTGTGACAAATTAAAACTTCTGATGGTTGTTATACTTTTGATGTATCATTAATACCATCTTCTTTATCTTTTCAGATGAACCAAGCCTTTTCGTTTTCAACTTCTCGATCCAGTCTATCGTTTGCGGAAGTTGTTCAACTATCCAACATGGCGAGCTACGGCCTCCCTACAAACCTTCTCTTCTGTAAACTGTGTCAAAAGATCTACAAGGAACCGAAACTATTGCCTTGTTTACACACCTATTGCCTAGAATGTCTGGACAAACAAACACAGGAGACTAACAGGGTTACCTGCTCTTTGTGTGGATATTCTATGATCTCTCCACTAGAGGGAGTCGCTAGGCTCACAACCAATATTTTCGCAGAGCGTGTGGTAAAACAGTATATCGATAAAATTCAAGAGTTCGCTAAGACTGATGAAGTCACAGCAAATTTGTCGAACAGAAATTCAGTGACTGATACAGAAATTTACGAATCTCTTGTGGAAAGAGCCAAATACTCACCGAACAGTCTGTCGTTATTTTCGATACAAAAGAGGGAGAACTCTAGTGACATCAACATGGCGTCTGCTGAAATCGGTGCAAATTCAACATCCCAAATTTCTCACCAACCTGATTTGGTACAGAGTCATACAGCCTCGGTTGATTCGAGGTATAACATGGTGGTAAAATTATCCAATCACATGGACCACAAGCTAATGGCTCTACAAGGCGAGGCACTTCGTGTTACCTACGCCATAGACTCCATCAACCAGACCATCAACGACTGGCGAGAGAATCGTTATCAATTGAAACGTAAAGTAGAAGAGAGGTCCAATATGTTACAGCATCAGATAAGACGTCACGAGAAACGACTGATGGCTGAAATTGATAATCGTTACCATGAGGATAAAATGATGAAAGATGCCGAAACTTCGAAACTGGTCTTACGTCAAAACCTGAAAGGAATTCTTCAAACTGTAGAATTTCTAAAACAAGTTCAAGATTTCGCTACGGATGATGAAATGATCAATCTTAAAGACAGACTAATGTCGTGTTCCGTGAATATCTCGGAAGTCCAGATCAGATGGCAGGAATTAGTGATGGACATACCAGACGAACCGTCCGAACATTTAATGGTGACAGACTTCGGAAAATTATCAAAATCGGAAAAATCTTCAGTTGTGTTTTTGCCAGGATCTTTGGAAATGGAGAAAGACATGAATGCAGACGAAAATGCATTTAATGATTCATTCTTCAACGATCATATATTTTCGTATACCACAAGCCCTCGAAACAGTCGTAGATTCCGTAATCGAAGTTCTCGTATGAGCGAGACCGACTTAGAAACCGATGGCAACATGAGTGATGCTTCAGTGACAGTGGATCAATTTCGTACAATGAGAGAATCTTTCAAACAAAGGCGACGACAACTTTTGGAAGAAACTGGCGAGCTCAGTTCTACTAAAGAAGAAAACTTTCCAATTCTTCAAAATCCTCTGATCAGATTGAATTCTTCCAAACGTAAAATGATCCCATCTTTTGCTGGAACTTCATCCGTGCCGTATGATAATCCTCACTTCCTGCACGACTCCCAGCTTAATTTGGAACAAATTTCTCCACTTCCACCAAATGCCTCATCAAGGGACATCACTGACAGAAATGAAATATCGGAGCAGATGGCGCACCTGTCTAACGAAAATCGCGAGGATAAGATCAAACGAATGCAAGAATTACGTGAGAGTTGGAAAAGGCGTAAAGAGTTTTTGATGAAGAATGATGGGTATATCAGTCCAAGTGCAGCAGACGGGGCCCCTGTTTTCGACTATGAAGAAAAGATAGAGGACGTGATTGAAGACACTCCAGCTTCTAGAAAACACAGTCGTATAAAACAATTACGAAATCGATTAATTATGATTCGACAACATTTCAGAACAGACACACCAACAAATTCTGCAGAAATTGAAGATGTGGAGAACATTGAAAAAATCTCTACAGCAGACGTCGTGCGTAGAAACAAACCGAAAGAAAAGAAGGAAAAAAGATGGTCTGGAATATTTCGAATGAAAGACTCGAAACGTAAAAGTTTGACGTCACAGGACAGCAAAGAGTTTGTACTCGATGAATTCGACACACAAACACTCGACGGGGATGAAATAAAAACTAATGAAAGAAAACGAACTGAATCTATTGCGTCAAAAAAAAGTGGATTAACTCGTAAAAAACTTCAACAAATGCGCGAGAGTGTGAGAAAGAAGACCCAAAGATGGAGAACGATTAATTCAGCATAGTTATAAATAAGTGATCTAATTATAGCAAATATTCATATTTACAAACAAACTGTAGAAAAGGACTTATTTGAAGTCTGGGTTGGACAGCTTAAAAACACATTTCAAATATAAAATGGCTTATTTTAATTTGTTAGTAAGTGCATCATGCTTTGTATTTGAACCTAATAATGATCTGTACAGGAAAATAGTTGCTTTGTAATTGTGTAGATATGTACTATTGGCAATATCTAAACAGGGTTGTAGTGTAAAAGATTATTTTGTATCAATAAATGTATAAAAGGGACAGTTAAAGTCACAAGTAGAGAGCAGTAGGATATAAACCTTATATTCATTTCATTCTACCAATTAGAGCCATAATAAGACAAACAATATAACCCCATTTCAGTTACAGACCAATGTCACTTCCAAACCAAACTAATAAGTCACAGAACATTGTCACTTCCAAACCAAACTAATAAGTCACAGACCAATGTCACTTCCAAACCAAACTAATAAGTCACAGACCAATGTCACTTCCAAACCAAACTAATAAGTCACAGACCAATGTCACTTCAAAACCAAACCAATAAGTCACAGAACAATGTCACTTCCAAACCAAACTAATAAGTCACAGACCAATGTCACTTCCAAACCAAACTAATAAGTCACAGACCAATGTCACTTCCAAACCAAACTAATAAGTCACAGAACAATGTCACTTCCAAACCAAACTAATAAGTCACAGAACAATGTCACTTCCGAACCAAACTAATAAGTTACAGACCAAAGTTACTTCCAAACCAAACTAATAAGTTACAGAACAATGTCACTTCCAAACCAAACTAATAAGTTACAGAACAATGTCACTTCCAAACCAAACTAATAAGTCACAGAACAATGTCAATTCCAAACCAAACTAATAAGTTACAGACCAATGTCAATTCCAAACCAAACTAATAAGTTACAGACCAATGTCACTTCCAAACCAAACTAATAAGTCACAGAACAATGTCACTTCCAAACCAAACTAATAAGTCACAGAACAATGTCAATTCCAAACCAAACTAATAAGTCACAGACCAATGTCACTTCCAAACCAAACTAATAAGTTACAGACCAATGTCACTTCCAAACCAAACTAATAAGTCACAGAACAATGTCACTTCCAAACCAAACTAATAAGTTACAGACCAATGTCACTTCCAAACCAAACTAATAAGTTACAGAACAATGTCAATTCCAAACCAAACTAATAAGTTACAGACCAATGTCACTTCCAAACCAAACTAATAAGTTACAGACCAATGTCACTTCCAAACCAAACTAATAAGTTACAGACCAATGTCACTTCCAAACCAAACTAATAAGTCACAGAACAATGTCACTTCCAAACCAAACTAATAAGTTACAGACCAATGTCAATTCCAAACCAAACTAATAAGTTACAGACCAATGTCACTTCCAAACCAAACTAATAAGTTACAGACCAATGTCGCTTCCAAACCAGAATATGGCAGCAGAACAGTGAAAACCAAAACTCCTTTAAATCAAAACAAAATCAATTCTATTACTCACCCTTTTTGCCACGTAGTTTTTTGTTGATGAAATCAAAGACATCAGTAGATTTTGTCGGTCTTATACCAAGACTTGAACTACCAGTACCAGATTTTTTTACTTTCTTTTTCTTAGTCTTTTTCATTACATCAAATAAATCTTGGTCCCCAGCCTGTTCCTTTAACTCCATTATTTTATCCAGAGACTTGCCTAAAATACATATAATTAAAGTTGATTGCCATCAATATTGGGAAGGTGGAGGAACTGATCTATCAATATAGGATCACAATTTAATTTCTTATATTTTCCAGTTAAAAAAAACTAAATAAAAAATTAAATGGAATGAGTTGTTTTGGTACATATTCAAAACGTAAATACTGTGTTAGCTGATGGATCTGAAATTCAATTAACAGTGATAGTCTACTGCATTCTTATAACACACTTAACAATTTAGGTCCTCTACCACCTCCAAGCATGGTTCTTTACTAAATTCTCTACCTACTTATTTAACCTTTTGACTGAAAAGTAGCCAGTTTTAAATAATCCAAAAAAAAAAAAAGGAAATTACCTTTAGGAATAAGTTGTATTGGTACAGGTTCAGCTTTACCCTGACCATCTTTTCCTAAACCTTGTCCAACAATATAACCCATTTTACACATCAACTTGGATCCTATACCCTGAAATAAATCAACATATTCATCACAGTCAAAACTTATAGCAATCAGCTTAATAAACCATTTCTATTTCCATCTTTCTATAACAACAATGTTTAACCACTCAAATTTAAAATACATTCAACAAATCAAATGGCTTGTTGATTCACTGGTATTTTTTATTCCATTCAGTTTGTAACCTGTTGTGAAATAGGTCAAATGTGGTCTGAAAATGTATAATCAATATAAGAGTTATTTCCCTTCGAAGAATCAAAAGAGGGTGTGATTTCCTATGTAAGTGTTAACTTTAACCTCAAATATAACATTATCAAACTCAGTAAGGTGTAAATGTTTTTTCTTTTCCTGACATAAACGATGATTGTAGAAAATATATCAAGTTCTCTATAATATTTCAAATTTCTGTGAAAATCTGACGATAAAAAAGAAGACTTATGAAATAATATCTAACAAGAACCTACCCTAGTATGTTCCTCCCATTCTCCTAATCTAGCCGTTGTTTTCGGTGGTTTCCATAGAAACACAGGTAAACAATCTTCATCCTCTGAATCAGACTTGTCTAAAGGGACATAATCCTCTTCAATGTCAGATTCTTCACTGGAACTAACAATATCAGGATCTGAAATATTAAGGGAGAATTTAAAACTTCAGACAGTATAAAACACTAAAAACAACATGACATGTTTTGTTTAAACAATTCAATCTAACAAAACTGGTTTAAAAATTTATCAAAATCAAAGGGAATCTTGATTGACTTTAACTCTAGCTGTCATCGACAATGCCCAATCTGTGACTATACAGTGACATTTTAAATAAATATTTCAACAACCACTGATATAATTACAGATATTAGTGAATTGAAACAATAGTGTATTTGTACTGTTTAAAGATAGAAAATTTGAAAGATTTCAGAAGAAAAGAGATGTTAATATAAGGAATGAATATAGATCAATAAAGATGGGTCCCTTATTTTCATTTATGACTCTGCATACATGGACATTTATGATTGGTTTCAACTCTTAATTATATGCATTAGGAACCTACGTGATAATTCATTAGAAACACCAATTAATCAATTAGTTTGCTTAATTTGACACTAAAATAATATAAGGAAACCCATCTTTAAAACAACATTGCTTTTTTATGTCAAAGTATGTAACCTTACAGGACACAACACAACTTTTTTTCCCCATTATAATTACAAGATCTACATTCATTCCTTCAATAACTATTGATAAACACAAGATTAACAATAAAATAATAAACATACCTAATGGTAGTATTTGTTCTAGTTTTAAAGTGGCTGTTTCATCATAACCATCAAATAAAACATGTAATTCTCCCTCATCATTAAAATTGTCTATAACTGTAGCTTTATACCATAAACTATCATTTTCATATAGACCTAATACTTTACTTTCTATCTTAATATTACTGAAATAATTTAATAATATATATATATCCTAAACTCAACTTAACTTCATTTAAACCAGGGTACATGCCCATTAATAAATTAGTAAAATACTAAATTAAATTCAGTAGAAATAAAAGGAGAAACAAACTGAAAATATGCACTCTTTGTTTTTCACATTAATATCTTGCAGAAATTCTTATTGAAATGTACTGAGGCCTTATTCTAAAAAACGTTAATCAATATATTTTTAGAAACTGCAATCAGAAATTAATTTTGATATTGGATCATATTTGACCTGTATCTTTACTTTGGTATGCAGTTGATGAAACAAGATATCATGTAGTTATGACAACCAAAACATTTGAGTAATAAGACAGACAGTACCTGTAATCTGGTTCCTGGTATTCCTGTAAGTCTTCTAATTTTACTGTGTAACCATGACTATTTCTACAAACAAATTACATAGAAATATATAAAACATAGTGACTAAACAGGTCATCAAGATCTTTGTACTATGATTAAAGTGAAAAAAAAAAAAAATGAAATGGAGTTAAAGTCGTACTTTTCTGCACCATGTGGGCTAACGAAGAGGGACAACGCCATGCAGGTGCAATGAGGGAAATTTTGCCAGGACAGCAGCATTAGCCTTCTCTTTTTAGATTTCCAACTGTCGAGGGATTTTTAACGTGCACAGCATGTAGCACACAGGGCCTCGGTTTATTGTCCTATCTGAACGACTGACCCTTTTTCCATGTCAGCCCCTCTTACCTGCATCACTGATTGGGGGAAACCGGGTTGAAAAATCCGAAGGTATTATCTCGACCTATGCCGGGATTGAATCCCAGACCTTCAGGTTAGCAAGCAAGCGTTTAACTCACATTAAATTGAATACATCGATGTATTGGATATAAGCCTTTTAGCATTTGCATTACAAGCTCATAAAAGATTAATTTATGGCTATCTGTAGAACTCTTCCAAAATAACAACTACTAACAATGTAAAGGCGCAAGAGTCAACAATCATTGTTTCCAGGAACAAACCCCAGACCCGCAGTCACTTTATAGTAAATTTGATCCCTTACTCAAAATAAATAAACGATAATTAAACTGACCTACATTCTTCCTCTGTAAATTTACATCTATCTTCTAGATAAAACTGACATGGTGCCATAGAACTATGGGTAGGATTACAAAACATCACTTTTACCTAAAATATTACATAGGATTATTACAGACAGCAAATATGGCATGTACTGAATTGACAAGGTTGGTTTGTAGATGACAAGTTGACCCCTGCTTCCAGCAAACAAGGTACCAAACATGCAATTACACTGAACTTATTTCAGGGAAAAAAAAACCTAAGATCTTTATCCCTTGGAAGTACTACAAGAAACAACAGCTGGTCAAAGAATTATTTATAAAACAAAAATACAACCTATAAACTACAATGAAGTGCTTTTACCACTTACATTTAGAACAATCTTATTAGTCTATAAAATTGCTGGCTATATCAACATATTATAAATATGTAAAAGCTTAGCAAAGATATTAATGAGTATATTATGCATTTTCACACCTTATACCTGTGGTTAACCACAGAGCCAAAGAAAAGATGTCTCTACTTACACTTGGAGTTTCCGTATCATCCAACATAGGATTTACTGATAATATCAAAGCATTGGAATAAACCAGACAACCCCAATCTTGTTGAAACGGGGCACGACATCGCATTCCTTCTAAACCGGATAATGTCTCATCTAGTTTCTCATTGGTTGACATGCTTCCATTCTCATTGGCTGAATCTTCAATACCAGTGTTCTGATTGGTTGAAATATCATCCGTGGTCGTGACATGATCACCCAATGCTGCCTAAAAATAGAACGTAAACGAAATATTTATTAACTTTAATACCTGAAAACACAATGACAGTCTCTTGAGCTGTGTATAATTTTATAATTTGGTAAATGAGGTAAGCTTTGGGAACTTCATTTGCTTATAACTTTTAAAAACAATGCCATATAACCCTTTTGATAGCAATGATTCAAACTCTCTCTCACTATCAAACCAACAGCATAGAACCATCCAGTTGAACCACACCAACTACTTTGACTACCAACTACTACCTAGTTTGCGATGATATCAACATCCACTGGAAGCGAACGTTAACTTGTCATCTACCAACCACTACCTAGTTTGCGATGATATCAACATCCACTGGAAGCGAACATTAACTTGTCATCTACTAACAACTACCTAGTTTGCGATGATATCAACATCCACTGGAAGCGAACGTTAACTTGTCATCTACCAACCACTACCTAGTTTGCGATGATATCAACATCCACTGGAAGCGAACATTAACTTGTCATCTACCAACAACTACCTAGTTTGCGATGATATCAACATCCACTGGAAGCGAACATTAACTTGTCATCTACCAACAACTACCTAGTTTGTGATATCAACATCCACTGGAAGCGAACGTTAACTCGTCATCTACCAACAACTACTTTGTTTGTGATATCAAACTGGAAGCGAACGTTAACCTAATTCAAACCTGTTAAATAGTGCATGCATACTCTCACTATAGTATTAAAGTATAAAAGATAAAATATTGCTGATTACCTGAAAAGCAGCGTATTCATCATCCACCCCACTCTGATCGTGACTAGAAGATGGTTGATAGGAAGAACTCGTAGATTCTAGAGATTGTAATAACATTCCTTTCTTTAACGACAACAAACTGTCTACAATTAATATCATTATAATACCTTAACTTCGCTAATCATTGAGTAAGATTTTGGTGTTTTTAATCAAGCAAATTGTGTCCTGCCGAAATATTATCGACAGCAAAGCAAAAAAAAAAACCTTGCAAATATGTTTATGAAAGTGGATGTCAACAAAATACATGACTGCATCATATCAGTACAGTATTATCTGCTATAATAATGATAACAATTATTTAAGTTTGTTACATTTATTCAACTATTTATTACCTGTAGTTAATTCAATCAGCTCCTTCAAATCATCTCGTAGTTTCACTAAATCATCATTTTCACCAGCTGCTAAGATAGCCTGTTCTACCTGCTCCAACTGAAACGAAAACATAATGTCAAAGTTGGAATAGAACACTACTAGGAATGCTAATCTAGCTATGAACATTAGTCATTAGTATTTCAGGTTAGTGGTTTAAATTGATCTGAGATTTGGCAAGATTTGATGGTTTTATTATCCAATCAGATTAGTAGATTAGTGCATTTCTTAAATACTGGATTTATCTTGGTTATCTAAGTTTTCCATATTAAGGTAAAAGCAGTGTACCAATGGTCAAACTAGCCGTATGAATTGTGCACTGTAGAAAATGTAACTGACATTTAATCGACTATGACTTACAGTACCAAGGCAAATGCAAAGCTTACTTGAAATTTTGAATTCCATGTTCACTGTTGTCAAAGAGAATTTCCTGTAAATTTATCCAATTAGCCTATATCAAGGTAATATTAAAACCATTTTGCAACAATGTACTGTTTAGTACAAGACTAGAAAACTGCAATATCAGCAATATGAGTTATATTCACTAAATTAAAGCGACAGTAAATCAGATTGGTCTAGTAACCATTTGTAATTTTCGGGGGGAATTTTATTACTTTCCGCGATAACACTGTTTTTTTTTAACATATATTTTGGCTGGGGACTTTGTTTGTAGATCTGAGAATTACCTGTGTATTGTACAGTTCAATGGAGGATTTGATGGTATTTTCATCCATCTTCTAAACCGACTAGATCAACCCGACAGACCTCCAGATTGATTGCTTTTAGTTGAATAGTTTTTAAGCTAAGTAATTCGTTGGTCTAACGACAGCGTCTTCATCTCACTGACTGCAGATCTCGAGTTAGCTGAAATCACTATGACGGATACCTACAAATTAATAGTAACGAAACGAATAAATCATGAATTAAGGGTGTGCTAAATATCATCCACTTTAGATGAAAAACTCAATATAATTTCTTTTGTCATTTAGTTTGTTCATTATTTTCCTTTCTTTGACAAATGTAATCATTGAGTTATTCTAATATTAAAAGTTATTTCTGTATTTTTTAATTTTACATGGTTCGGTGAATAGTCGCACCCAACTTCCTGTTAGCGTTTACATTCGCGAAAGTTCCATTAATTTTATCATTACCCAGTTTCGCTTTAGTTATAGTTCCTGAAACTATTTTGTGTATGGTAAAGGCCTAGATCTTTTGACAAAATGACGACAATAAATTACAGTAAATGGGATCATAT
Source organism: Lottia gigantea (assembly GCF_000327385.1). NCBI lineage: Eukaryota > Metazoa > Mollusca > Gastropoda > Lottiidae > Lottia > Lottia gigantea. The sequence continues at coordinate 156,634 of NW_008706824.1, forward strand.
AGATATTTCAGACGATGAAGATGACACCCATCCGAATATCGATACAGCAAGTTTGTTCAAATGGAAACATGAAGCAAGACTTGAAAGAATGGCCAAACAAAAAGAAAAGAGAGAGGAGTTTGAAAAGGGATATACCAGTCATAACAAAAAGATGTCTGAAATCAAAAAGAAACTCAAGGAGGTCAAAGATAAAGAAGATTTAAAAAGTGACTTTGAAAAATTGAATTTGGAATTGAGTGAGTTGGAGAAACAAGAAAGAGAGTGGAAGAAAAAAGAGGAAGAATTAAAACAGGAAGAAAAGTTGACACCATTGAATATAGATACAATTTGTAAAGAAGGGATGTCTAAAACTGTAATCAATAAAGCTCCACCAAAACCAGAAGAACTCACAGACGAAGAGAAGGCAGAACGACAGAAAACCTTCGTGGATAAACACAAAGCAGAAATCAAGAAATATGGAATGATGAAGAAGTATCAAGATAGTCAACAGTTTTTAAGTGACCATCCCTATCTTGTCTGCGAGGAAACCGCGAATTACTTAGTTTTATGGTGTATAGATTTAGAAATAGAAGAAAAACATGACCTAATGGATCACGTGGCACATCAAGTGATTGTCATGCAGTTTATTTTAGAATTGGCCAAAACATTAGAAAGAGATCCACGAAGCTGTGTTCGAGCATTCTTCGCCAGAATTGAAGTGGGAGAGAAACAGTATCAAGATGCATTCAATGATGAATTAAATGGTTTTAAATCAAGAATCAAGGCGAGAGCTAAGACGAAAATAGACGAAGCCATGAAAGAATATGAAGAGCAAGAAAAAAAGAAGAGATTGGGACCAGGTGGTTTGGATCCAGTTGATGTCATGGAAACTTTACCACAGAGAATTCGCGAGTGCTTCGAAAACCAGGACTTAGGTATGTTAAAAGAAAGAATATTAGAGTTATCACAAGAGCAAGCTGAATATCATATCAAACGGTGTGTAGATTCCGGTTTATGGGTGCCGAATGCAGCTGAGAAAACATCAAAGAAACCGACAGAAGAGGATGGTGAAGAAGAGGAGTTTTATGAAGCCGTGGAGTAAAAAGATTAAAGAGGGTTTCGTTCTCTCTTTTCTATAGTTTAAAGTTGTTGGGACACTGTGGGGCCGTTTTCAAAATTTAACATGGATTGAATCCAGATCTAAGTAATATCACTCTAACGTTATAAGTCTTCATTTTGTACCGGTAATGGCCGCTTCGCCGATTGTTCTGATATACGCCTGCACTCTTAAGTGCAAAATTCAAGAGGGCGCTTGTGTCAACTGTGAAAATATGTTATTGTGCGTCTGAATATATATATATGTATATAAAATATAAATGCTTGATGTAGTAATGAAGATGAAAATCAATATGGCAGACTTTCTTAGAATTTGACCATTGATTGAATTTACTGTTAACTAGCAGACTAGTGTAGAATTTAGTGTTTTGTGTTGAATTACTCATCTCTAAGAAAGTTAAAACTGTTATGATGTTAGTAATTTGTTTATAATGAAAATATAAAAAATTATATATAAAAAAGTTGTTTGGGACTTAATTCTGGAACCAAATAGTACGAGATATACCTCTACATCTAAACAGATAAGTCATGTATATCATTCTTGCAAAAATGACCTGAGAATGGAATTAGTAAGCATCAGCGTATTTAGGGGCCTCAGGAAGCGAATTTGGATTCAGCCTCTCACTAATGCCCCTCAGGCATTATCTATGATAATAATGAGACATCAGATAAGAAAAAGAAAAGCAGTTTTCTGATATTTATTACAGTGATGATGATTTTATGATGTTAACAGAAACTTATACAGAGTATATACACTGGTTACAATGGTAGTTGTTGTAAAAGTATATGATCAAATATCAGGCAATATTCAGATGACTACAACGCTATAAATAGTTAAATAATTAATCGTAAATGATATCTTAGCTAACTCACCATTTAGCAATAAATACTTTTCAAATTGAATAGCATATACAATTCATTTTATCAACAAGATGTAAACTAATCTTGACTAATTTCATTTCAAATTTAATGATACATTTAACAATTTTAAGTTCACAAATTCAGCCTTAAGACATGTACTAATAAGAAATTTAGCTCTGAAACCCACAATAAAAAGCTACATGAACACCATTATGCCCAGCTTTCACTATGCTGAAAGACACATGAATACAAACGATTTTACCTTCATTCCAACTAAAATATCTTTAATGGATTCATTCTTGCATTCAGTGACATTACATTAAGTTTTCTAGCAACATCACATATGAAATCAGCTTATATTGCTACTGTTATATTATTTGAGCTTTCAGAGATATAAAATTGAATTGAGCTTTAAGCATTAGTAACACAGAGAATTCAGCTTTCAGTCCCCATTAAAACAGGTCCACTATGAGCCAAATAAACACAAGAAGCAATTCATTACCCAAATTAAACAAATATTTCAGCTTTCACTGGCACTGTCAAAAAATGGATGTTTCAAGGCTTCTTCAGCAGTTATTCTAGTTTTAGGGTTCAAGTCTAAGAGTCTAAATAACAAACTAAAAGCTTGATCAGATATATTTTCCCAATCTTTTAAGTTTTCTTTATTTTGTGAGATATCTATTCTACGATATTTAGTTGACCTAGAGGGCGCTGCTGTACGTAGTTTATGACATAATGTACGGAGATGTAATGGCGGTGTTGATGGGTTACAGATTAACGATTTTCCTGAAATTATAAAATACATGTTAAATTTAATTCAAAAGGAATGAAAAATCTGTCATAAGGAAAGGTAAGGAGGTTTGTATTAATTCACCATATTAGGAGGACACATCTATATTGTACAAGAAAAATAACTTCCAATGATATCTCCTACCAGCTGGTCCTTAGGCAAACCAATTGGTGTTCATTTTTGCTGGATATTTTACAAGGAAAACAATTCAACTTCTCCAAAATCCTTAAATCCATCCATTCTTAGCCAAACTTCTGAGCTTTCATATCACCAAGATTATCCAAACTTATTCATAGATGGTTGACTGCAAACAGGAGTAATGAAGGATGTTCAAACCTTCTCAAGACTTTTCAAATAACACCCTAGTTTTTTAGAAGTACCCACTCTAGTTCCCAGGGCCCAACACTTGATAAATTAAAAATTAAAAAACTCACCAAAAGATTTAGCTGCTGTTTTGACTTCTTCACTACCCATAATACTGATAATCTGAGCCAGGGCCGTCAGATCATCATTGGCACGAAAAAACGGGTATCTACCACTTAATAATGATAGAAATATTACTCCAGCTGACCAAATATCTACAGCTGAAAATAGAAAATTACCAGTATTAGGTGGAGGGAAATACAAGGCTTCAATCCTGGACCGGATATGCGCTATCAAATCAGGTAGAATTTATTCTTGAACTTTGTCTAAATTAATATGAAATTCTGATCATTTCTTTAAAACAAATTGAGAATCCAACTCTAGACTGTAACTTGGTAAATGGTGTACAGGTATTTTTCATCTGAATTTGAAACAAGATTGAAGGGGTGCTGTAAAATCCATTATGATTAATTTTGGCAATGAAAAATTCGACATTATGAGATTTCATGAGACAAGACAAGGCCTGCATTGTGTGCAATTACTTTCAGAATTAATTTCGTATTTTAGTGCAGCACAGAAAACTCAACTTGTTAATAATGTTTTTACCTGTGGTCTGATCAGGATATTTCATTAAAACTTCAGGTGATCTAAAACCAGGAGTACCAGCTCTCGGTGCCGCCTGATTACTTCTACCAGTACAGATACTACAAATCATAGGCTGGCCAGCACATTGACACGTGTAAGGATTATTAGACATCATAACAGCACTGGTCGAGGTGTTTCTCGGTCGACTGGGAACATCTTTATCTTTCACCATCAAGGCTCGTTTAGCTAGCAGATATCTTCGAGGTGATTTAACGTTCTTAGTAAATGATATTGAGTCCATATTAGGTGTGGGAGGAGTATATGGCTTGTTTGACCAACTGTCACATGACTTTTTACTCTGTATATCTCCACTGTTTTGTTTTGATTCCCCCTAAAATTAAATTTATAACAAAGATAAATTCATTCATTGATTATATTATGGGGACCTGTTTCTACATAGATACTGCACAATGTATATTTGGTACACATCTGTTAAGATGCCTACACTATGTAGATCAGGGATCCCAGTCAGGAATAAAAATAAAATAGAGAAATTGGAAAATATCAACTGAAGGTCAAGTACAGTAGAGAAATATTATTATACAGAAATATGTATCTGTTATATAATTCAGATTGGCTGTCAAACATGGTTACATAACTCAGAAAATTGCTCAAAACATTGCACAAGTCACAGGGATACAACTAGCCAAATAGTTTCAAATATTATTTCCTACCGAGAAACTTACTGTTTTAGAACGGGGAGAAGTATATGGCACATAAATTACCTTGATCTGATTGTTAATATTACTGTCTTTAGTTGGTGATAATGGTGTTCTAGTAGAATGTCTATTTTCTATGGTACCAGCTGGTTTATTAGTAGTATTACTATTAGACTTCAATAAAACAGGAGCTTTATGAGCCAGACCAAAATCTACCAGTGCATACCTAAAGAAAGAAACCATTTTAAAGGACATCACATTAGGTTCACTAAACTACCAACTATTCCTTGTCCACACTAATGGTGCTTTTGTTACATAGGGAAAAAATTGGCCATCAGAACCAAATCCTACCCTACACTTGATGATTCAGTGAACCCTACTCCAAACCCCAAAATGCCATGTAGACTCAAACATATTTCTGTTGATGACCTCTCACTCCTGTTCATTGAGTTGGTTTACTTTGCCTGAATAGGGAGATTATTGAAGAAATAGAAACATTATGATAGATTACATATTTAAATAGTGTTGACATTATATTTGTCTAGAGCTTAGATATAAGATCGTCATCAGGTCAGCTTTTTTGGAACGTTTCACGAAGTAAACAAACTTATTACACAGTAGAAGAAGGTACTTACTGATTAGTCTGTCTATTATATAAGAAATTAGAAGGTTTAACGTCTCTATGTATAATATCAAACTGATGAACACGTCGTAAAGATAGTAATAAATTCTTCATATAATTCTTTACTTCTAATCTACTTAAATTCATAACATAGTCCTAGAAAATACAGTAGTATTTATTATCTAAATTTCTACAATAAATACTGTAATAATCCAATAATTTACAGTAACAATTTTCAAATGAAAGGAAATGATAGGTATTTAAACGACATTATCTTGTGAAAGTAACCATCATGCAAGTTTGCTTTATGACTTAGGTCCCAGTTTGATCTAATTGTAGCTCTATCTGAAACTTTTCATTTCAATTGCAGAATAGCTAACAATTACAGACAACTCTAGGTTCTTACCTGAAATTTTTCATGTTTAAAATAAGGCATGACTATAACTACATGGTCTCTGTTACGTAGACATAATTCTACTCCCATTACATTGTCACATCCACTGAAAATATATAAATACATTACATTATCATCTCTTATACACACTTTCATAAAGGTAAGATCTATAGGATTGTGGTTGATAATGTTAACATCTTCTGTTAGTAGTGTTAGGCTATTGATTGAAAATGTAGAGCTTATTGTCTTCTTTAAAACTATCATAGATTTCTGATGCATTTCACTTAAGTATTCATAAGATCACATGAATTATGAAAAAGATCGATGAATAGTTGAAATTCACTGCCTCATACAAAGCTATTTGAACCAGCCCCATCTATAAAATTGATTAGAGGAATTATCAATGATATGTCTATGTGGATAAGAGCTTACCCTATTTCTTGTAGACATTTCAATTCACCTTCAATACGTGAAGGATGGCTGGTGGGTATTATATGTTTTAACGCAAACTTCTCTTCTACATCAGGATACAACTTTAACCTGGCTAAAAATACTGAACTAAATGTTCCTGAAATAGATATTGTAGCCACAGTATGAAAGGGGTTTGTCAACTTGTCATCTCTTTCAGAGAGTTCACCTATTACATTACTTGGTATTGGAGATTGCTAACCCTTTAAGAGAATCTAGTTTCAAATTGAAGTTACAAAATGTGTTTGTAACCCACCTTCACCTATTTTGTTTAAAACTATAAAATGTTCTGCTACTTCAGGTACAAACTCGTATAAACAATCTATTTCTTCTTGTACATCAGCTAAAATCATTGGACAATATAAAGTAGGTATTAAGGTGTGAAAGTCGACACTGGGCTGACTCTCAGAAGCACAGACACAGGCATCAGAATCTTACTTTGAGGAGAATTTGAACAAACGACACCCAATCGCCTAGCAGACGACAAGGTTGAATAAAATGAATGCACATCCAGGGAGAACTCAAAAAAATGACACAGATAGCTGAAACTAAAAAGCATCATTTACATCCAGTTTAAACTATTGCCAATTTTGGAAATTCCTTCCTAATCTATGTTTTGATTGAAATCTTTCAAGACACAAAGAATAACCTTACTAGGTAGTATCCTACAGAGAAATTTTTGAAAAAGATCTAAATTTTATGGCATACTTACTAGGTAGTGGTTCAGGCGAAGAAGGGAAAGATTCTCGTGGGCGTTTTAAAGTTATTTTCTGCCCAAACCCTCGTTCAGGTACACTAACAATAGCACTAATTAACGATGTACTCGACATCAGGTCTTCTTCATGTGTTCACTTGTTGATTAAAATATTTAATAGGTACCAACCTAAACAATCTGAAATAAAAACAAAACTTTAATTCCTTCATTTCTATGATAGGTACCCGGTACCAATCTAAAATGAAAACACAATTTTTTATGATTGAATTTCCACTGACAGCATTGATATAACTTGTAGGACCTGTACTCTTTGCCCTGGAATTCATATTTACCCTTTCAACCCTAGATTTTTACCGCTCAAAGAATTACGTAAAATTCACTGAGCAATCAGTTAAGCGTCTGTTACCAAGTGACAACATCATATGGCATTATCGTTATTCGCTTTAAGCTATATAAATTTTTACTTCATTATCACTCAGTGTTCAAAAGTTTAAGCATTTTTCATATTTTCTGTGTATAATAAGACATTAAGAGCTATTGATCTTAAATACATTTTTAGATGCATGATGTTTTCATTTGAGTGAAAAAATTGAAAGAAGGTAATGCCTGGAATTCAAGATAATCATTTATCTCATTTCAGTGAAAGGTTTGGCTCAAGAATTTTGGATTGCTTTTGCTAAGGATGAATGATGTGGATTTTTATTTCCTTCTTTGCCTAAAGTGTCTTCTGTCAGAAGTTCTGAACCTAATGACTTATGAAGTTGAAAGAGAAGGAGAGAGAAGACCTTTTTACATCAAAGATCACATTCGATCTGAAATCTGGCATTAGATTTACATACCAAAATATCGTCTGCATTGATTAAATTCAAATCAGAAACATTATGCTATCTGGATTTCCACAAAATATCAAAATTAGATAAATATTGTAAAAGTTTGTTTGAGTTTCTTTTTCTTTCTCCCGCGGAAATAAATCAACATCCTGTTACCAATTTCGAACATCGCGCATGACGGAAGTGAGATTCCACACGTGGTTCCGGTTAAATATAAACAAACCAAAATGGATAGAAATTTGCTTTAATTATCAAGACTTCATTGCTAAACTATGGATAAAAAAAAGTCAAGAAAGCCCAAATCTGCCCGACCTAAGGTAGACCGCAACCTAAATTTTAAGAACTAGCCATTTAGCCATGCTTTATTGAAAAAATACTCAACACAAAAAAAGTACAAATTTATTTTAAATATGCAATTATTAACGCAAGAAAAAGTATTTTGCTTTGTTATTTAATAGAGCTTCATTCCAGCATACTGTCATACGTCAGGTACCTCTGCAATGAAACCAAGATCTTAAATGAAAATTAAGACAAGCTTCTGTCATTTCAATACACCAGTCCAATCGTCGACAAAATTGTATCATAGAACTCGTCGATAGAAGTCATATGAACAGACCAAGCGTTTTCCTTTATCTGCGTGTTGTTTTTGTTGACCGCAAATTGGTTACCTGTGATAGGCTATCTTTTAAATAAGTTTCAGTCTAACGGTATTCGGTTAAATCGGTGACATGTCAACTCAGCGACAAATTAAGTTATACTAGAAGTTGTCACCGAGTTAACTCACTTTGTCACAGAGTTAACTCTCTTTGTCACAGAGTTAACTCACTTTGTCACCGAGTTAACTCACTTTGTCACAGAGTTACCTCACTTTGTCACAGAGTTAACTCACTTTGTCACCGAGTTAACTCACTTTGTCACGAGTTAACTCACTTTGTCACAGAGTTAACTCACTTTGTCACCGAGTTAACTCACTTTGTCACAGAGTTAACTCACTTTGTCACAGAGTTAACTCACTTTGTCACCGAGTTAACTCACTTTGTCACCGAGTTAACTCACTTTGTCACCGAGTTAACTGTCTCCGAGTTAACATGTCACGGAGATGACCGGTATTCAGTCTAACAACTAGATTCCAAACAGCATTTAAAGAGTCAACAAGTTCAGACCAATATTTTTAACTATTTTAGGGTAATGTGAAGAAGAAAGTTCAGTATGAAACAAGTGCTGAAGATAAATTTGGAACGAGTCATAAAGGCAGAAGACACAGATTTTCAGTTTCACATAAATATGTTCTACCAGTGGTTGATAAAAACTCTGAGGGGGGACAGAAAGTTGAGGAGTATAAAATAGATGTGGGTAAACTGTCGAGGTCTAAATTAAAACATCAAGTCACCAAGTGGGCGGGGAAAAAGAAATGGTTGAAGGAAGAAGGGAAAGTAAACGTGAAATCTGGGAAGTCGGATGTGAGAAAGAGACTGGGTAATAAAGAGTGGAGAAAAGATAAGAAAAGAAAAGATTATCAAGTCTCTAGGAAAGTGAGTAGAGCTTATAGTTCTTTCTAAAGGCAAATCAGTCAGATTAATGACAAACCAACATAGTTTTGATTGAATATAATTTGGGTAAGTATATGTGTGTTTTTCTCGTTGCTGTTGGGGGTGAAACTGTATGTTTATGCTAAGCTCAATGTGTTGTGTTTCAGCTTGAAGATCCTTACCCTGGTGATGCTCCAGTTGATCCAGTGAAACTAGAGAAATATAAACGTACAGATACTACAGAATTAGTAAGTATGAATGAAATGAAATGAATGGAGTTTTACGTCCTACGTTTCTGCACCATGTGGGCTAATGAAGACGGACAACGCCATGCAGGTGCAATGAGGGAAATTTTGCCAGGACAGCAGCATAAGCCTTCTCTTTTTAGATTTCCAACTGTTAAGGGATTTTCAACGTGCACAGCCTGTAGCACACGGGGCCTCGGTTTATTGTCCCATTGGAACGACTAGACGCTTTTTCCATGTCAGCCCCTCTTACCTGCATCACTGACAGGGGGAAACCGGGTTGAAAAATCCGAAGGTATTATCTCGACCTATGCCGGGATTGAACCCTGGACCTTCAGGTTAGCGAGCAAGCGTCTAACTCACTGAGCCACCGCGGCTTCCTGCGACAAGACAAGACAAGACAACTCGTTGAAAGGTTTGGTTTGGCTTCTGTTTGACAAAGAAAGTCTTCATGTTGATAAATTAGCTTTTAAAAAACAAACAGCCTGTTCTATTTTTAAGGTTTGGCTTTTGATTAAGAAACTGTCCTTATGTTTCATAACTAAACGAATATCCGTTGTTAAAAAGACACATATTTAAATCACAAAATTAAGCATTTTTTTTAACCTTTTGACATTTGATTGGATTTGTTTTTATTGTAGAAAGATGCCAGATATTTAGCAGCGAAACCAGATATGACATTATCTAAAAATAAAACCGATTATGCTGTAGAATTATCAGCTAGGTCTGATTTTTTACTACCAGATAACTCCGGGTAAGTCTTTTTATCTTTATTCAGACCAGAAACCTCTTATCTGCTGTATTTGTTAAATGATTTATGAATTAAATGTGAATGTATGATATATATCTTAATTTTTAAATACTGATATTGAAGTAAAGACATCAGAGAAAGTCAGTGTTAAATAGACTAACTGAGTTTATTGACAACCAAACATGTTTCAGCCAGTGTCGTTAAGTTTGATCAGTATTTTCCTTTTATAATAGTAATTATGTTTGTATTTGTACAACTTCTCACACATTCAGTATTTGGTTTTTATGATGATTAAGCAGTTTCTCTACGGAATCCTTAACAGCATACGCTACTACGTCAAGTATGTCTTGAATGTGGGTTGACAGCCATGCTAATTTGTTACTGAAACGATGCTCAAAATATACTAGTCAAGTATGTATTAAATGTGGGTTGACTGCCATGCTTATTTGTTACTGAAATGATGCTCAAAATATACTAGTCAAGTATGTATTAAATGTGGGTTGACTGCCATGCTTATTTGTTACTGAAATGATGCTCAAAATATACTAGTCAAGTATGTATTAAATGTGGGTTGACTGCCATGCTTATTTGTTACTGAAATGATGCTCAAAATATACACTAGTTATCTAGTTATACCTAGTTAAAACACTTTCAACCATTAGGTTTCTTGGTACTGCATACTGTTTCTATTTTTAAACTTCCCATTGATCAAGGTTTGGTTGTTAAGGCAATAGACAATGTATACTGGACACTATGATGACTAGATGATGTGATAATAATATTTTGATGTTGTGATATACTGTGGTATATTATTATAAGGTGATGAATTAATAAAATGATTATTATAGATGTATAGAAGTAGAAGAAGGGGAAGATACAGCTGATATTAAACAACATGATATCATTAGTTCTGTAGATATTACAAGTGCTTCTAAGGTCAGTATCTCACCTTCAGTTTGATGTTCTGGACTATTGTCGTCTCGATTAACAAGACTTTCAGATTATTTCAGAAAAGTTTATCTTGATATTAGTGTTTATTATAGTATTACACTGTATATATATGTTGAAAATATTAATTTGTATGTTTTCAGTCGTTTGAATTAGATCTACAGTTATTTGGTCCGTATAATATCAACTATAGTAGAAATGGGAGGTATGTTACATTGATTTCAACTTCACTCTAATATGGAAGGCTACATGCTAGAGGAATTAACTTCATATGATGTCTAAATGAATTAAAAAAAATATGCAAATATGTATGAATTAAATAAAGGAGTATCCTAATCAGGCCCGTTGATAAGAGCCCCTGCTCTAGCTAAGGGCCTGATACTAATATCAGTGATTCACAGATATTTACAGATTTTTTTTATTGACAGCAACAATTTTATTTGCTTCTAAACATCACTTAAATTGCAATTCAAAAATCAGAAATTTATTTGCTAATTACACAATCTTAAGAGAAGTAGATGGTATGCATAGTGCTGAAAACCAAGTTATTTATTTTCTAGGTATTTATTATTAGGAGGTAAAAAAGGTCACGTAGCTGCTGTCGACTGGCAAACTAAAAAACTCATGTGTGAAATGAACGTGATGGAAACTACCCATGATGTCAAGTAAGTAGTGCTGGTTAAATGATTATACTAGGTACATGCATAGTGCTGGGTATCAGTATGATACGTATTGTGATACAGGGGTAATGAGAGGTATCGTCAAGTATCGATAAATGACCTCGTGATCTGATATGTATCGTATTGTGAATGTCATATCGCGATACATTGATTCACCGATATATTGTGCCAGTACGAATTAGTTAACAACGACAATTCAAGTTGTATAATTACCAGCCAGCCCTGTTTCACCAGCAAAAGAGTAAAAGATGTTGGTATTTTGAGAATGGAAAGGATAAAATTCACAGATACTGAGGTTACTGCTTAAATACTATAACTGGTAGTGGAATAGCTCTGTCGGTAACGAGTTGTAATGTTGTCTCCTAGGTGATTAGGTGTCAGGGGTTCAAATCCTACTTGTGGAACGAAAATCCCTGATGCTAAAGAGTAAAATCATCTGCCAGTGTATTTGATGCCATGTGTAAGAATCCTCAATAATTGTGATGCCACAATCAGTGGTTCCAAGAATTGGCCATGTGTCAGCTTCAATTCCTATCACTGTATCTCTGATATATGTAATTAATGTTATTTTCTGTGTATAGATGGTTACATATAGAAACAATGTTTGCTGTGGCCCAGAAAGAATGGACGTATATTTATGATAACCAAGGAATAGAATTACACTGTTTAAAAGCATTAAATAAACCATTACGATTAGAGTTCTTACCTTATCATTTCTTATTAGCTACTGGGGTAAGATACTTTCTAGTTCTTCTTTTTGAATGCTGATTGAGTTCTTCTCGCTTTTCTCATGAACTTAAACTCTAATATTGGAAAGACCAATTTCATTCCATAGCTGGCTGTCCATGTCGCCTGTCTGCATCACGCGAAGGGTTATAGTATTATCGACTCTTTTAGGATAGCAAAGTAGGTTTTAGAGGACTGTCTTAGCCTCTCCATTAAGCCAAGCCTACTATGTATTGGCAATGTCATGTATATTTCCTTATCTTTAATTAAAATGCGCCCCCCCCCCCCCTTTTTTTTTCTGATGCATGCCTGATCCTAAATGAGGTACAACATGCTCACTGTTCCATGATATCTGATACAAGTCTATGACAACTGTATAATGTATAGGAAGTATATATAAGATTAATCAATGATGAGGCTGAGAAATATTGGTTCAAGTGGATAATGATATTTTTATTACAGTCGTCTGAAGGTTTTCTATCATATCTAGATGTCTCAGTTGGTAAATTAATAACGAGTATAAGGACTGGATATCCTAGACTAGATGTCATGTGTCAGAATCCTAAAAATGCTATTATACATCTGGGACATCCAGGTGGTAAGTGTTATATTTCTGAATGTTTTCAATTTAGATGTTGTGGAATATGCTTGTATATTCTGCAGGTTGATCACATTGTGGTAAATGCATGTACATTTCAATCTGATTGGTTGGTTTTGAAAGAAATTCAAAATTTGTCATATAGCTTGCCAGACAACAATCAGTTGTTGGAGAATAGGGGGTATATTCGACCACTAAGAAAACTTGTTTGTATTGTAATGAGAGGAGAACGCCCTCAGAACAGCCATGCAATGGTTTGCCCCTATTTTGTAGTTGTAGGAGGCTGACCAATTCAATTTTATTTGTTTGATTCTAGGCACTGTAACACTATGGTCTCCCAATATGAAACATTCTGTAGCTAAGTTATTATGTCACCATGGTGGAGTCAGATCTGTAGCAGTTGATAATACTGGCAAGTAAGTATTGTTTATCTATTTTAATATTAATTTGATCTCAGTTTCAGCCAATTTGAATACTGTAAATTCAATAATTAGGAAGGAAGTAACAAAGTAAACATGCAACTTGGTTATAATGCTGATAGTCATTTAATTAAGAGATTTAATTTGTACCACGTGCCATCAAAACGAGTTGATGTGATTTGCTTCAATAAAAATGCCTCATGTTATATGACAATATCTGTATAGTATAATAGTTTTAATTACTGTTTATTCTACTGTGATATTGGAAAGACCAATTGTATTCCATAGCTTGTTGTCCTCATGAGAAGGTTTTTGGTGTTATTGACTTTTTACGATAGCAAAGTAGAGTACTCTGATCCTAAGTGAGGTCCAAAATTCTCACTGTTCCATGATATCTGATACAATTCTATGACAACTGTATGGTGTATAGGAAATTTATATGAGATTAATCAATGATAGAGCTGGGCAATATTCTATCTATAAATATAATAGACAGCTTGTATTTATGATATATATATTAATAATTATTTTCTAGTTATATGGCTACGTCTAGTATTGATAAACAGTTGATAATACATGATTTAAGAACATATAAAATGTTATATAAATATCGTCTACCATCAGGAGCTGGTGGTTTAACATTTAGTCAGTCTGGACAACTAGCAGCCTCCATGGGTAGTGTAGTACAGGTATGTCCATTGTCTAGTTTTCAGATATTATTGGTCGAAGCAGACATTGGGCTGTCTGTCAGAAGAACTGGCACAGGAATCAGAATATTTCTTACCTTGAGGAGGATTTGTTTATATGGCTCTAGCATGTCTAGCCCTGTGGTTAATTATCATGTTAGTCTATAACAAACTTACACATGAGATGAACATGCTAAAATCATTTCCAGAATACACAGCCAGGTCCATAAGAGATTGTCAAAATATCCCTCTTTTATTTGAAACAGATGTTTATTGTTTTTTAATTACCGGTACAAGGAAAGACATGGCTTCAAAAAGTTATTGTGAACAAATGTTTACTCAATTTGAGAAGCTTACTGAAAATATTTGTCTATGAATTTTTTGTGGCTCTGTGGAGTGTGATGGTCTTTGCCGAGTCAGCTTCATCTCATTATCAGTTAGTTTCAGATACTAATATATATATATATTCAACTGTTGGTCGTATTATTACAGGTATATAAAGATGTTTGTAAAGAGAAGATAAGATCACCGTATTTAATACACAGATTAACCACTCCAATATCAGGTGTACAGTTCTGTAATTATGAAGATGTATTAGGTGTTAGTCATAGTCATGGTTTCGCTAGTTTACTTATACCCGGTATATATTTACTTCTTTCTTGACTTTAAAATTAACTGATTTGGAAACTGAACGGGCAGAAATTTTGCCTGGACAAGCACATAAGCCTACTCTTTCATTGTAAACCCCAGGTTACCTTGTAAGCATAGAATTATGTCTACCACTGAATGAGTTACAACTATTAAACTATACAATCTGTACAGAAGTGGCTGAAAATATTGTAAACTGTAATATATGTATAATTTAAGGGTCTGGTGAATCTAATTTTGATGGTTTTGAAGCCAATCCATATCAAACTAAGAAACAGAGAAGACAGGCCGAGGTTAAGATGCTTTTAGAAAAGGTCAGTATTGGTTTGTTTTCTTTTTTTGAAAAGATAATTTTCTTTACTAATTGGTATGTTAATAATGTTTATTAAAACCTATCAGAGAAGGAGCTTATCATTATTTGAACTCTTAAGTAGAGAGAGAATAGCAACACAAGATAACTAATTGAGGATATTAAGCAACTCCATACAGTGTGCCATCAGGAAAATTTTGTCAGGACATACCTCAACACATGCTATTTTTTTAATTTGCAATGGTGTATACTTAATACTTAATACTTAATATAAAGTTGAAGTGTGATTTTTTTAACCACCCCTATTTTACATAAACAGGTACAACCAGAAATGATCACACTAGATAATACAGCTCTATCTAAAGTTGATGTAGCTACAATGGAGAGAGATTTAGATGAAAGAAAGAAATTGAGGGTATGTATTCCTTATTGGTATTTTCACCCAGGAACACTTGGGGCCACTTAGCATCAAGGGCTGTAAATAACATATAGGCAGAGGGTAGGGGGCAAGCAGCTGTCTCCAACTTAAATCAACTATGCAAAGGACTTGTCAAAATTCAGGATAGTGCACCCTGTAATTATCAGCTTCTGATCCCCCATCTCAATAAGTACTCCCTCCACAACTGATACTAGTTTACAACCCTGGCATTAACTTCATCATCTAATAATGGGGATTCATTCTGTGACGATGGTACAAATTCCATGGACTAACATTTGTTTCACTTGAAATATTACCACACACTCAGATTTACTTCTGATGAGCTGAGCTATAGGCTTTCATTCACTCCTCAAAACATTAGATTTCATTCTGCAAAAAAATTCTGACAAACTTCTTAAATCTAATATATTTTTTGAGCAGTCTTTCTCTTTGTGCTCTTCAGTGTCTGATAACACTTCTGTTTGATTTCAGTATTTGGAAGAGAAGACTATCAGTTATACACCAAAATACAGGAAGAAAGGCAAGAGTAGTGGTGTACGCCGCGAGAATCGTAAACAAGGTGTTAAAAATAATATCATTAGAGATGATATCAGAGATCAGTTGAAAGAAAAACGACAGGAAAAACGTGACAAGAAATTAGCCAATCAGAGAGGAGTGAAGTCTGTTCTCGATAGATTTAAACGGACTGTAGAGTGATGGGATTTATAAATTACGTGTAGTGTATTTACATCATATGGACCAGTTTCTTTGAATTTAAAAAAAGTTTATGTCAAGATGTTCTGAATTATTGAAATTGGCAGATTCTGATGGTATAGATATGTTGTGTTCTGTACATATTAACAGAGACCAATTTCTTTAACAAGAAATATTGAAATCTGCAAAATAAATTAAGTCAATTTTAATGCTTGATCAAACAAACGACAAAAAGTAATAAAGGAAAAATGTATTGCATTTAAAATGTAAGATGTCTGTATATTTGTTAAATGTTATATAATAGAATTGAATATTATCTTGTACCTTGTTTATAAACTGAAGTATATCACAAAGTTTCAGACAAGTTATGAATTGCTTTATGGATTTTTTTCGATCTAGTTATGCAGACTAGGTAGTGGAGATGAAGTCTTTGCTATATATAGGGCTAATAAGAACAGGCATTGTCACTGCCTGTATCCGTTTGGTCCTGTGATGACTACTTCAAGCCCTTTCTCCCACCTGCATCAGACATGGGTAAAATTATCTTCATGTTTGTCTTATCATTATGTGCACAGTAAAAACGCCTCCATTGTGAGTTTTCTCCAAGTCTGGTATGAACAATATATTTGGGTTCTGCATGAAGGGTGGGGGTAATTTGGAAAAAGAGGTTAGGGTAATTTTACTATAATCTCAGAATGTTCCTCAAATCATGCTGCATTAGCCCAATCAGGTGCAAAATGCCATATCATTAAGACACTAAATGGTATTTTTTGCTTTTATTTTTTTTTAATTTACTTCTTCTTGGCCACACCAACTGTTCTACCACGTCGTCCGGTAGTCTTGGTTCTTTGACCTCTTACTCTCAGACTGAAATATAATACAATACAATTTGATCAACATACGAAAAAGACAAAAATAAGATTGTGTTAACACTGGCATCAGGATTGAGGAATTGAACCATCTGTACCTCATCGCCCTGTCATCAATAATCTTACTCCCTGCCATCTGAACTATTCCATTTGAACAAAGCTATGGATATGTAAATATAGATGAACTCAACTGTGCAACTAATCTGCATTTGTTAGGATTTGTACAGTGTATATCAAAGGAAAAGATAGTATCAAATTACAACTGTCAAGGGATTGCTTAAAGATATTGTGAAGAGGTTTTCTAAATTTTTTAAGTAGCGGGGACACTGAACAGCTTCAATTTGCAACGCGTTTTAACGTCACTAGAGGGGAGCTACCGGAAGTTACTATCTATCCAGTTCCCACAGACGTCGGAATGAAAATTTGAAGGTGCAAATTGATGCTATCGGTTTCCCCGATAAACATAAAAAGTTTAGAAAACCTCTTTACAATCCTTAATTGCACAAACATCTTCACAATGTCAAGCTGGTGCCATTACCTTGACTACAATAGCCACTACTTTTATCACGGAAGTTTGTTAATACAGCGAATTGATCAGATGCTACACTCTACCAATCAAAGCATGTAATTAAGGGCTAGTTATTGGCTGTATTCAGTAGCAAAAACCCAATCAAATTGCTGCAAATGCAAGCTTATGTGATAAAGATGGCAATTGCTGTCAAGGTATGAGACACCATTTGTTATGGCTGAATGCACAACATCTTCATAACCCTTATTCCACTTACCCCCAGTAATGACGTAGACCTCTGTGGGCTCGGATTTTCTTCAGTCTTTCTAAATCTTCTCGAAGTTTGTTATCTAAACCGTTAGACAAGATCTGGGAGAATTTACCGTCTTTAATATCTTTCTGTCTGTTTAAAAACCAGTCTGGTATTTTATATTGACGAGGGTTATTCATCACAGTTACTAGTCGCTCAACCTGGATAAATTCAAATCGTATCAATTATATAAAGTCGTAGTAAGGATGCTGTATCTTTAACTATTTGTAAAGGTGCAGGCACACGAGCAGTCTTGATTTTTTATAGTCTGCAAGACAGACCGTCATCATCCAATCAGATTCATTTTCCTTTCAATTGCATGCTCCTCACGTGATTATTGACAAAGTGGAAAACCACCAACTAGAGATTTTTGTCTCCTAGTGTGCCTGTAACAAGACTCTAGTCGGAGACAAAAATAGCCGACCGAGACTGCTTGGGTGCTCGCACCTTAAGGGCCTTTATCAATTGGGGTTGAATGTGCCAATAAATGTAGAGGCCGAATCTAGATATATATCTATGAAGGCAGTAATGTAGCTTGTTGGTTTCAATTTGAAATGATGGTTGCATAGAACACAGTGGTGTGTGGCACACTCATCATGAAACTTTCCAATAAGCCTGTTTTTTCATTCCATGTGCAGTCTGTAGCATACTGGTATCAAGCAATTTATTGACCTTTTTACATTCATGAACCCACTGGAGATGGAGAGAACAGTTTCTTGTTATCCAATGCAACAAATTTCAATGATAAACTTACATCTTCTTCAGAAAGTTCTCCAGCGCGTAATCTTAAATCAATATTAGCTTTTTTACACATAATATTAGCAAATCTTCTACCAATACCCTGAAATAAACAAACAGTACATTGACGAATTGAACTCACTTATTTTGGACACATACAATCACGATGGATTATTTATAAACAAGTACAAGATCATTTTACGCCCAAGATTGAGGCATTGTATAGTCATCCATCATTCGTGTGACGGAAACCACTCCTCATTTTCAGGCTAACAGAGCAAATATAACATCAGCATACTATTGACTATTCAGTCCTATATGTCAAAAATAAAGCGCACATAATTACCTTGACAGCTGTCATAGCGTACATGATTTTACGTTTACCCTCAATATTGGTATTTTGTATACGCAAAATATGCTGAAACTTCTCGGGGATTACCAACGCCTGCAAAGGTAAAGTCAACATATATTTGTTATTTCAATAACAGAATTGCCTTAGAATACTGTATAACTCTAACCTTATACCTTCATGGTATACAAATACTAGTAACCGACAAAAGCCTTGGCAAAGTTCAAAGCACAAACCAAATTAATCAAGTCCTCATCAGAACCAAGGGAATACTCGTGAGAGGAAGGTCTAGTCAACAATCATATTTTGTCATATTTAAAAAACTGATCAGAAATACTCGGGAGACACTCTCAACTCGTTATATTTCATACCATAAAATCTAATTTAGTCTTTTATGAAAGCGACCATAGAGAGAATTACTGAGTATTGACATTCTTTAATGCAGTTTCAGGGGCTTTTCAGGCGCCGTTGAACTCTAAAATGACTACATTATAGCAGATTAAATAATAAGGAAAGTGTATAATTAATATTAGATTGAAAATTAATCGGATGCATTGAGATTGATAAAGATTAAGGCGAAAGTTTATCATATTCACCCACCATGGTGGAAGTTTAAGCGGAAAAGGAAGTTGATATGTTTCTACGCATGCGAATTGGCAAAGAATGCAAGGCTATCTATTTACAGCATCGACTAAAAATATCGTCAATTAATGTGCACCGTACAAATTTACAAAATTGGCATTCTTCAATACTCTATATTTAAAAAGCCTTCAAATCAATCTCTTTTTATTTAAAACATAATCCAATATTATGCTGAAAATATTGAAGGCTGCCACAAGATTTAGAAGACAATTATGTTTGTCATTTACAAAAAGAAAATAATTTTTCGTCATTTCAGTGTCTTTCAGTGAACGTTCTTTATTGACGACTTTCCAATTTACACTTCCGGTAAAATCCAAGATGGCATCCTTAGCAGATGACAAAATGCTAGAAGATCAAAATAATGCAATTGATGATGTAAATATAAAACAATTTCAACATTTCTGCCTTCTCATAAACTCCAACTTAATGGTCTATGACTTCTGTGTAGTCCCAAGAAAATCGGATAAAGAATAATCCCGAAAATGTCCAATATCACTCTGTCGGCCTCCTGTCATCCTCATCAGATCATTCATAATTTCATTGAATCATTGATTGACTTTAACTTTCTCAGTCTCAATATCAGGCACTGATCAGGCCTTTAACTCTCAATGTCATTGAATCGCTTGTCTGTAGCTACAGGGTGGGGGGAGGGGATAGATTGCCCTTCTGAAATATTCTGACACCTGATCAATTCCAATAACCACTGGAATATAAAATTACATAAAAGATAAAGGTATGGAACTGAACACAGTGGTCGACGGCCAATTCTCAAAAGCGGACCTATAAGAACCTGTAAGAATTACTGAAGCTAAAATCCCACATCACTGCCCCTCCTGATATATTACTTTCTGTTTCGAACAATCAAATCTGGCTGATGAATTATGCATATAACTTTGTTACTTTCATAGATGATTGTCTGGTACAGTCAGTCATTGTAAATGTTTTGGAAGCCAATACCAAATAACCTATGCCTTTGTCGGTGACTTCATCCATTAACCTAATAAGTTATTGTCGTTTTCTTTCAACTTGCAGGGATCATGTGAAGTGAATTTAAATCTTGGAGATTTAGATCTGACTTCTGAAGATTTTCTTCTAGATGAAGTAGATGGTAAGTTGATGGCTTTATTCTAAAGTCTCTGGCTAAAAAAAAAAACGAAAAGGATCTAAAATCAGTCAAATTTAATGCAAAATTTTGCTCTACCCTAAGTTACTAGGCTGTATTTTGTGTGCTATTTGACACCTCCCCACATTCACTCTTGAACTCTCCCACACATGCATACTTCCTATCAAAATGAAACTGTATTTGAATTATTAGGAGAGCTCATTTGTATTATTAGGTGTAAAATCAATAAATCATAATTTTTCAGTTCATATTCAACAGAATTTGGAAGATGAAATTGTAAAGGAAGCTTTAAAAACAGTAAGACTTGTTACGTTTCTATGTTCATATATTGTTATCACTTTTTAGAAAAGAGAATATGAAATGAAATGAATTGAGTTTTATGTCCTACTTTTCTGCACCATGTTGGCTAATGAAGACAGGCAATGCCATGCAGGGTACAATGAGGGAAATTTTGCCAGGACAGCGGCATTCGCCTGCTCTTTTTCGATTTCCAATTGTTTGACGGATCTTTAACGTGCACAGCCTGTAGTACACAGGCCCTCAGTTTATTATCCCAACTGACAAGATGCTTTTTCCATGTTAGCCCCTTTTTCCTGCATCACTGACATGGGGAAACTGGGTTGAAAAATCCAAAGGTACATGTCGACCTATCCCGGGATTGAACCCTCAGGTTAGTGAGCAAGCATCTTACTCACGGAGTAGAAAAGAAAATGGCACTTGTCTTACTTTATAGTATCAAGATTAGATTAGAACTTTAAATATTAAAATATATGCGTCAAAGAGATTTTAATGGGATTTATCAGTTTTTGTATGTATGATGGAGAAAGTGTCTATTTACAATATGTTGTATGCTATATTTTTCTAATATTTATAATAATTATAGGGTGTTGATTTAAGACAATATTCTAAACAGATAGAAAAAGAACTGCTACAGGTTGAAAATGCCTCCATCAAAGACTGTATCCTTGACTATTTTAGAAGAAAGAATACTTCTTTGTCAAACTTGTTGAATTTGTTTTAGATTCATAATTCTGATACCTTTATGATAATGATTTAAACTTACTCTAATGTCTTGTCATTTGGTATGTTCAGTTTAAGAACCAGTACCAGTCCAAAAACTGTATTAAATTTTGAGTACTTTGACGTGGTGTTAGGGTGTTTTGAGACGAGTGTCAAAGAAAGCACTGGCCTAGGTCACAGAGCAATAAATAAGCTTATTATTTATGTGAAAATTAGTGAAGTCATTAGTATGATTGTAGTTGAAAAGACACACACAAACATACATGTACTCTGACATATAATGTACTGTATATAGCCATGACACCAGTCTAGTGTCACAGTGTGTTATATGATATGATGCTGGATTATGTTTGATTTAACTTTAACCTGATATAAGATATCAAAGAAAGTCAGAATATAGCCAGTTTACATAAACAGATCTCAGCTTGTGATACCATCTTACAGGTACGTTTCTCTTTTATTCTGATATAACCTTATAGAATGCAAGTATTTTTTTCTTGCTGACCATTAATTCTTGAACCATTCTGTCTCCCTTTCCAGTATACTTCTCATCAATTACTCACATTGATACATTAATATTGAAATAGAAAACAAAACCTAGGCCTGGTGAGGTAGAATTAACATGAGTTGATAATTTGAAATCAATGTGTCAAGACAGATGTCTGTAATAACCTATTTATGCCAGGTCAAACCCTTGAGAAAGTGCTTAATACACTGAGCTACAACATCTTCTCTGCAAATACAGAAGACTAGCTGAAACTTATATCTTGGTTTTAGTTTAGAGTCTTTCATCACTCATTAGAGAATGTAAGAGCCACTTATAAATATACTGTGATTATTACATAAGTATTGTTTAGTGTATCAATGCATCCCTTCAGACTAAAATAATTTCTGACCATTATAGAGAATGGAAGAGATGTTGAATGGGTTTCAAGGTGATTTAAGTTCTATTAGTAATGAAATCCAGACTCTACAGGAACAGTCTATAGCTATGAACATCAAGTTAAAGAATAGACAGGCTATTAGAGGAGAACTCAGTCAGTTTGTAGATGAAATGGTTATACCTGAACAGATGATCAGGTAAATACTCGTTAAAGAATAAGAATTGGAATAAATATAAAATTTTAATTCTTAAATTACCTTTGTACAAGATATCAATTTACGTGCTAACAATTTTTGGTTGGAAATTCCCAAAATTAACAGCCATTGCATAGAGGGGAAAAGTAATGAATTTCTTCACTTGAGATTCATGTTTAGCTAGCCTTCAGAAAAACACACACCAAAACCATCTTAATGTGATTGTTTGATCGTTGTTCAAAACCTCAGAAAATGTTTTAATATTTTCAGTCATATTCTACAGACGCCTGTAACTGAGAGAGAATTTCTAGAACAGTTACATGAATTAAACCATAAAATAAACTTTGTGAAAGAACAATCATTCCGTGAAGCGAGATCGTGTACAGATGTTAGAGATATTTTAGAGAAATTAAAGATTAAGGTATGTTGATTTAATTATTCAGTAATAATATTATAAATATCATATATTCATTGTTTTTAGAAGTAGATAAATTCAAATCAAAGTATAATGGCTACTGATTTTTCCACAATAATAATAGAATAAGATTTTTTTGTAGATTTTTTGATCAGTCTTTATGCAGTCAAATAGAATTAAAAATATAGTTTTCATTAAATTATTAAGCTTATATCAAGATAAGTTTGACAAATCTATATGTGAAAAGAAAATTCTATACAGATAGACTTGTCTTCCATTTTCAGGCTATAGCAAAGATTAGAGAATTCCTTCTACAGAAGATATATTCATTCCGTAAACCAATGGCTAATTATCAAATACCACAAAATACCATGTTAAAATTCAGGTAATATTACTTTTCTTGTAACCAGTCAGTAAAAAGAACATGCTATGAAGCAAGGATGTTTTTTTAAGTTAGTTTTTAAGAAAAATGAAAGAAATTAAACTGGAGTACTGACTTATAACATAACTTATATAAAAAATTCACTGTTCACCTTTATCTATTATATGAAACAAGTTTCAAAGTAAAAATTCTCTCTATAAATAATGAACATAACACGATTTGTTACAAGGTTTTTATTCTCAAAACAATCTTAGTGCTAGGATGTCCTAGGTTCTTATCTTCTAAAATTGATTCTAGGATATCCTAGGTTCATATCTTCTGACATTGATTCTAGGATATCCTAGGTTCTTATCTTCTAACATTGATTCTAGGATATCCTAGGTTCTTATCTTC